>NC_051161.1:150323808-150452021 GCF_013339745.2 Dermacentor silvarum
CACACGAGTAAACGGCAGAAGACCGCATTAGCATTAAAGAGGAAAAAAAAAACGGCTCGTCCTTTGAAGCCTAACCTTACTTATTAAGTGGCAGTTTCGGGCTTCATAGCAAAGAAGGAATGAAAGGCTGCTCGCTGCAGTTGTCAGCCAACCACGCTCTCTCCCTGTCCTGCGGTTGTTACTGCACCTCGGAACACAGCAGTAATTCCCGTAGTACATCACTGTGGTCGGCATGACCTGAAAAAGAAGTATTGGTTTTGTCTTCTCTCCCGCCTTCGCACAAATTTTCACCTACGCACTTCAGATCACCCTTTTGCGAAAAGCGTCACCTGCCATTGTCGCAGCAAAAGAAAAAAAGTAACCTTCGGTGCTATACATGCGCTACTGAAGCAGCAGTGTTTATTCAGACTACGTCGTAGCCACAGCTTACAAACATTCTTCTCAATTCGCAAGTTATCTCTAATTGAATTCAGACAACGTATACCAGCGTGTGCAGACTCACTTTCTCGCGCCAAGAAACGATTTTCTCGCAAACGTGCTGCGCAGCATTCCAAATTGCTGTTTCTTACACAATGTGAAGCAATCCACGAACATCATGCGAGAAGTGAAGAACACAAAAAAGTTGTCGCAGTTTCACCTGAAAGGTGAAGCATCAATTGCGATAGCAAATTTGTAGAGAGATATACGGAGTAATGATATTAGCTTTATCAGCTGTATAAACTTGGACATGCAGCAGCACCGGCAACGCGCCGAACTGTTGTCGACGCCGTCGGCATTTTGCCCGCGTTCGCTCAAAATGCGTGCGGCGTTGGTGACTGTTGCCGGAGCCTCTGATATAAATAGGCACTTGGTGCCGCAGCTAAACGTCGCCTCCCTTCCCTCCCCCTTCCCCCCCTCCCCCACGGCCTCTCGCGCATCGGAAGAAGGCGCGTTTGCTCTACATATATGGTGATTCTAAAGGAGGAAAGAGACGCCTACTTCTGCAGCCCTTAAGGAAGCACGGCGCAGAACGCGCGTTTGTTCTCCGCCGTGCGTTCACTCCCCGTGAAAGAGCGCGTCCCTCGCGCCCTTTCACTCGCACATACAGCGTTCGGCGGCGCGCGGCCACGATTTCATCTCCATTGACGTCATACGGAACCTCACGGCGACGGCGACGGCGACGGCGACGGCGACGCCGACGGCGACGGCGACGCCGACGGCAGAAATCTGCTTTTGAGTGTCCATATAATTGCTATCGCAATAAAAGCCCTCTGTGCTGAACAGCACAATGCGAGAAATGTCAACTTGCGGCTGAAGTGACAAATACATAAGCAATTTTCAAAGTAATGAGGGAAAAAACAACGTATGAAGGCCTTCTTACCAAGCAGCAGCCAAGCAGACAGACGTTCTGGCAGACGAACCAAGCAAAGACCACGCAGACGTTATCGCACATCTTTTGTAGCGTCGCCTTGTCTGATCACACCATGGCCGATATTTTATCGATGCGTTATTATTTATTCTATACACTAGTCTTATCATCCACCGCTCACGGCCGGCTGATCCCGTTGATAACGTCTACGTCTATAGCCACATAGACAAGTAGACGTATAGTGCACTATATAGAAAAGTTACTGCAGTAGATAACTACTACGCGCGTTCCCTTGGAGACAGGGAGTGTTGTATTGCCCGATAGTGGGCGGCATGAAGCTGCGTAGCTTAAAGTCCCTATATAAGAAAAGTACCGCCATCTACTCTTTCCTCCGCCGCCTCCTCTCCTAAAGCGCTTGCTTTTTTCTTTACTTTTTGCTTGCGAAAGCCGCGTCGACGGTGGCACACCTAGAAAGTCCACGTTGAAGCTTTCAGGCCGTGCGCGCGCCACCGCCGCCGCCGGCGACTGCGGCTGCGCAGAGGACTTTCAACATGGCTCTGAGGCGGAAAAAAAGAAAATATAAAGAAGTGAAAAGCGCGCGCTATCATCGTCCAATCGGAGATACAGGAGAGAGAGAAGCGGCGTTTATCAAAGGATGGCGGTACTTTTCTTATATAGGGACGTTAGCGTAGCTCGGCCACTCTTGTAATCCGTATGTTACTCTATGGTATGAACTCCCTCGTGCGTGCGACCCTATATAATGTATCCGCTTGTAAGCTATCGCCTCCCTGTCACCACTCGCGGCAAAAAGTGCCAAATTTAATTCGGTCGATCTCCGTTTGTCATCAGAAATGTACAGCATTCAAAACGAAAAACAGGTACTTTGTTGTTTCTTAACGTAGTCGTCTGAGGGGAAATGTAGGTGCAAGAATGCACCGCACGTGCGCATGGAGAGGATGGAGGATAGAAGGATATTGCGCGAAAGAGGAGGCGCGCCCTTGACGCACCCGCGAACGGCTTGGCAAGCGGCTCGCGGCAAGTATGCAGATGGACAGCGGGG
This sequence comes from Dermacentor silvarum, assembly GCF_013339745.2. Lineage (NCBI taxonomy): Eukaryota > Metazoa > Arthropoda > Arachnida > Ixodida > Ixodidae > Dermacentor > Dermacentor silvarum. The sequence continues at coordinate 150,326,217 of NC_051161.1, forward strand.
CAGTGACGGTATTGCTAAATTGCGATAATACGTTGATAACAATACGCGGCCAGGCGCGTTTCGTTGCGCAGTCTTCTGTGCTTGACACACGGAAGCACTTTGCCAGGCAGGGTGCGCTGATGTTGTCATACGCGGCTTTATCTCGACATTTCTTTTTGCCCGCTGGTTTTGCTCTTTACTTGCTATCTCCGTTCACGGACTGCCATCGAGAAAACTTGGGTAAAACTCACGCATACGAGAAACTCGGCGCATCCTGCATAGCACCCCTGGGGCCGTATTCTGAAACGACCCACCTCGGCGATAGTATCGCCTCGGTGATAGTAACGTTCAGTAATCAACCTGCTGCTTACCCATGACGTCATCATGCACTATCAACACGCGCAATCGGATGCTTCGCAACACACGAGAGAACGCACCGGGCGAGTGCAGAGTGGCTCAAGTGTGTCGTTTTCGAGTGTACGGGCCACAGTACGACGCAGACGTGTTCGTTTATTCACAGCAGCACCCAACGACACCGTGACGTCAAATTGAAATAGACCGGAACTGCTATATGGCGCTATTTATTTTCCGGTTTCGCTAAAACAGCGAAAGGAGGCCTGGCCAAGGCAATAGTATCGCCGAAGGTGATCGTTTCAGAATACGGCCCCTGGTTCAGTGTCTGCGAACAGAGTTTTGTGTGTCGTACAGCTGCCTCACTAGCCCTGGTCGCCGATTACAAGCTTCACTTGGTGTCAGCTTGCTAGTATTGACAGGAACATTTATACAGTGGGCGTTTATTACGCACGTCTTGTTCATCTGTACATATCCTCATCATACTACGTTGCTCTATCCTCATCTTCAGTTCTGTGTGATCTTCATGATCGGGTGTGTGCCTTTGCTGGTTCGATGCCCAGTACTCGGGCCGAATTAGCGTCGTGCCAACAGAGACGTCAGATGGTGGAGGTGACTTTTCGATCCTCAGTCCTCTGCCCGCTCAGTCTACCCCCTGGAGCTTCGTTCACGTCGCCTCTTGCATCCTCTGTCCGCTAGCATGTATCAGGACCAACCACCCTTCACTTCTACCACTACCGTTCTGACATCACCAGCCACCCCTTATATCCTAAGCAGCCACCAGCGTGACCCCCATCTCTTCGCTTGTCTTCGTGGGGAACATGTGGAGGACTGGCTGGACGACTACGAGCGAGTAAGTTTCGCTAATCGTCGGGACGACCCCATCAAGCTCCGACATGTCTCCTTCTACCTGACGGGTGTGGCGAAGACATGGTTCTTCAAACACGAGATCGATTTTACTGACTGGGCTGCCTTCAAGCAGCAGTTCTGACATTTCGCACCGGCGGTTCGATCTTTCATCACAAAGAAAACTCTTGAAACTCGCTAACAACAACCAGGCGAGCCTTACAGCGAGTCAACAGCCAGGCATTGTGGGGTCACTTCTCGTCCGTCATGAGACAACTCCTTGGATTATAAGGTAAATGCCTTACGTGTATATTTTAGCGTTGCTCTTGGCGGTGACCTCGACGAAACGGCGCCGTGACGTGAAGTAAAACGTGAAGGCGAAAGCCTAATTGCACACTTGGCACACAATTGCCACAATTCTTCATAAACCTATCTTAATCGTGACAAAAAGTGTGCCAAGTGTGCGATCCGGCCCTCACCTTAACGTTTTACAAATGTGCAACACATGCTCAATTTTCTCTTCAACAGCCTATCTTTATGTGCACTGCAGGACGAAGGCCTCTCCCAGCGATCTCCAATTATTAAGAGTCATGAGGGAGAAAGTGGCCGAATACTGCACCAGGGAGGCCGATTCCTGTTGTGGTGATGGAGTGTGGTTGTTCAAGCTTATACCCTTGTAAAGCGGGCAAGTGCACTTTGGGACCTTGAGTTACACTTGAGGCTACGTGGTGCTAAACGGAAAAACAGAGCGCATTCGCAGTAAAGAAAACAAAACAAACGACAGACTAAGGGCGCGTTTCTTAAAGCTATAGATTAAAATAAAAAAAGCACCTAAAAGTGATTGTTTTACTTTGTATTATCAATAAAAAGAAACAATCTATCTTTTATAACAAAAAGTAAAAGATTTTTATTATAGGAGTGCTGCAACTCAGTGCCAGCCAAGACGAACGCCTAGCCAATCTTGAACAACATGGTGGTGTGCGACAAGGAGGCATTCGATCCTGTGGAGTTCTCATCTGTGCTGTTTCGCTTCTCGCTAAACACACATTATTTTGCTAAAAGCTGTTCAACACCTAAATTGAACCTCTGTGTCCTTTATGCATTAAATTTTGTACCAATGAAACCACTGGCACCGAGGATACGCACTCGGCCAGCAAAGTGCGTTCATTGAACGCGCTCCGCCCGGAGTGCACTCTTTTGCGAGTGACACTCCACTTGCGACGACTAGATTCGTCAAGGTGCACTTAAACCGGTTGAAATTCTCCGTAAGTACACCTAACTTGCCCGCTTGACAGGGGATTAGTAGGCCTTCCTAGTTTGGTTGCACCTGGACTGGCATAGCTCTGCTGGCTTTCGATGTTATTTTTTAGATGCGAAGCAGCTTATGGCGGGGGCTTGGTCCGTCCCTCCTACCGTCCCGCGGCGTCCCACACCCCCACAGCGCATGCGCGTCCCCTCCACATTAAGAAAAAAGAGTATCCCTTACTCTTTTCGCTGAGTCTGGTCTCGCCACATATATGACACACTTTGGGGGATACACCCGAACTCTCGTTTGCCAGAGTCCCAGACTATCTGTGATGTATACAAGGTGGTTACTTAACTCCTCACGCAATACTCATGCACACTCTTTTCTAGTAGTCCTCTGGACCCTTTCAAGAGGGTTGGAACACTACTGCTGAGGGAGTCTGTTAACTCTTCTAGATGAGTCAGGTGACTGAAGATAAAGGGTCACATGACTGCTGTTGAGGGAGTCTGTTAACTATGCTAGATGAGCCAGGTAACTATTCTTGACGAGTCTGATGACTCCATTAGTATGTGTCGCGTTATGCATGGTGCAGGACTCTTGCAATTAGAGTAAACTAATCCATTTAAGTCATTCGACTCTTGGCTGGCAGTGTCGAGCCGCTCTTCAAAATGAGTCAAAAACTTTTGCTGACAGTGCAATAGAGATGGGTCGCTCAGCAGCGAGCCGGATCTTGTGAGCGGCTCTTTTTAATGAGCGAGTGAGCGGTCGTTCAGTAAAAATGAGCGGCGGTTCTTTTGGAGAAAAGGAGCCGGTTCTCTCGCGTTCAGAGAGCCGTGCCGATGCGTTCCGTCAGAGCCGTCTCCTGCTGGGTCCGACTTCCACGCCATCTATTAGCGGTACGAGAAAGCAACTACCCTCCCGCCCTTCCTCGCAAGAGTCGCCTTCACCCCCTCGCCTTCGACTGAAGAACGCAAGGACCGCCGCTGCTCACTTACTGAACCACCGCTCCCTCGCTCTTCAAAAGAGCGGCTCAAAAGATCCGGCGCGCTCCTGAGCGCTCAGGAGCCAGCAGCTCTTTTCGCCACGGCTCCCTCGCTCTTCAAAAGATCCGGCTCGCTCCTGAGCGCTCAGGAGCGGGCCGCTCTTTTGAAGACCGAGGGAGCCGTGGTTCAGTAAGTGAGCGGCGGTTCTTTTCGGAGTGAGGAAGCTGGTTCTCTCTGCTTGAATGAGCCGTGCCGAACCGTTCCGTCAGAGCTGCGTCTTCTGCTGGGTTTCGATGTTTTTCGATTTCTGACCGACGAATGGTGGCCAGTGTGGGCCGACTCGCGCTACTGGTACTCGCTCGCAGTGTGTGGTGTGCGCAGCAGTCCCCTTGGTTTTTTGTGCGTCTTATGGTGTGCACCGATGCCACCGAGGGGAGAACTAAATAAGTCTTAATAGCAAATGATGGTACTGTTGTGTTTGCCTGTGTTCAGCTGTGTTCAGTTTGCGGGTTGGCAACCTCTCTACGATAGTACTAGTGTAGTCAACCTTGTGCGTGACGGGCGTAGGGTATATAAGGCCCTGACCGGAAATAAAAGCTCTTTTGTTGTTTCGCCGTTACGACAGTAGTTTCGGGCTTGCCTTCGCCCGTGTCTTTTTCTTCGCGCCATCTTGCATTGGTGCGAGATACAACATAAAATGGCGACGAGGTAAAACCGCGAGTTCTTCAAGATCGATGCACGCCTGCACTCATCGCCCAGAAGCTTCATCAAGCTCAAGGATGCGAGCTCGAGTTGCGTCGCCCACTCCAGCAGTCTCCGTCGTTCGCGACGCCACTCCGGCAAGTTAGGCTTCGCAGCGCTGCCGTGTCGCCCGCTACTCTTTTCACGCCTGCGCCTCACTCTACGCCGGTAAGCCATGGCTAAATACCTTATTCAACTGCAACCCGAAAGGCCGCCTCCTCCGTTTCTTGCTACGCCGGGTCCTGCATCAGTACCGTGGAGACAATGGAAGCTTGCGTTTCTCAACTACTTGGAGGCTATCGGCGGCGAGGACCTTACGCAGCGACGCAGAAAAGCTATCCTACTGGTGTAATGCACTAGGCTTGGAGGGGCAGCGAATATATTACAGTTTGGCGCCACTTACTGCGTCGGAGCTCATCAACGTACATATGAAGACTGAGCCCGACTCGGATGTTTTCGACGAGGCAATTTCACTGCTTGACAAGCATTTCGCAACAAGCGTAAACGAGGATGGAGCGACACCGCTTTCGACAGCGTCGTACTGCCGGGTGAGCCCTTCGAGGCTTATGCCGCTGCACTGCGTGAGCTAGCCGCAAGCTGTGATTTCGGTGATCAAATGGAGAAAGCCGTACGAGACCAGCTACTGGAGGGGTCGACATCGCAACAAATACGTGAGCGTCTGCTTTTTGAGGGAACAAGCCTTACGCTGAGCCGTGCTGTGGAGCTTGGCAAGCACATCGAACAGACTCGACATGAACTTACTAGGAACTGTCAGCTGATTCAGTGGTGCAAAGAATAGTTGACAAGCCTGAACGTAGGAGTGCAAGTGGATTATCGGCGTGCTACCGTTGCGGGTCAACCGAACATCGAGCGAATGCAAGAGAATGCCGTGCTAAGAAGGTGAAATTCCGAAACTGCAACAAAGGGACATTTTGCGTCTGTGTGCCGTTCAAGACGCCCAGGTGAGTCTCAGGGCAACACCGAAAGCAAGAACACACCTGAAGCGACGAATGCTATCTCTGTTCGCAACCTCAGCACTGAAGGTATGCGAGGGAAAGGAATTTACATCGATGTCAATGTTAACAATACTACTCTGAGCCTCCTCATCGACACGGGGTCGTCTGTCTCTCTGCTTAACGAAGCAAGCTTTCAAGAACATTTCTCTGGCTGTTCACTTACGGATGCTAATGAGGCTGGTCGACTACTCAAAGCAACGGATTGCAGTCAAGGGATGCTTTCTGGCGAACGTAGCCTACAAGCAGGTTCAAACCTGTGTTCTTTTTCACGTCGTGGAACGTGGTACATCGCTTTTGGGACTGGATGCCATACAGAATCTCCAACTTTGCATTGAAGGGGATACGCTGTCATGTCTACAAACAGATTCACAGCCTTCATCGTTGCTGCCAGCCCACCTGACGATGGTGAGATTTTCGCCGAGCCTGTTCTCTGGTAAACTTGGCCAGGTCAAGGGTTTTGTGCACGAAGTCAAAGTTCGTCCCTCGGTGAAGCCTGTAGCTGCCAAGCTACGACGGTTACCGCTTGCTCTCCGTGAACGTGTGTCTGCCGAATTGCGCCAACTGGAACTTGTCGGGCATCATAGAACGAGTTGATGCGGCCGAATGGGTATCGGCGATCGTTGTTGTGCAGAAACCCAATGGGACGATACGCCTCTGCGTTGACCTTCGAGAAGTGAACAAGGCCATCATAGTGGATGGGTTCCCTCTCCCCCACTAACTGCTGCACCGACCTGGTAGGTGCAACTAGATTTTCAAAACTTCGGATTTGAAAGCTGCGTACATCAGCTGGAACTGACACGTGAAAGCCTCGTGAACTAACAACATTTGTGACTCACGAAGGGACGCTGGCATCAGATTTAGAAGAGTATGCTTTGGCCTTGCATCTGCACCTGCAACGCTTCTCGCAGAAGTTGATGTCATCCATACTGAAAGGGTGCCAAGGGGTACTGTGTTACATAGATGATGTGGTAGTATGGGGAAAGACTGCCAGTGAACACGATGAGAACTTGCGAGAAGTTCTGAAACGGATGGCCTCCGCAATGCAGGTCTCACACTGAATGAAAAATGTGTTCTGATGTGGACCAAATGATCCTTTTTGGGTCATGTAGTGAGTAGTGAGGGCATCGCACCCATGCACTCAAAGGTTGAAGCAGTCACCCAGGCAGCAGTGCCAAAAGATGCACCAGCGTTACTGATCGTTTTTGGGACTCGCAGGATATTACGCCCGTTACGTGCCACACTATGCGGACGTTGTAGAACCGCTCAGGAAACTATTGCGCAAACAGCAAGCGTTCGTATGGGACGAAGCCGCACAGCACAGCTAGTGATGCAGTCAAAGCAGCGTTATCGTCATGCAGCGTGATCCACATGTTCGATCCAGAACTGCCGGTGGTTGTGACTAGCGGATGCCTCCAACACAGGACTGGGCGCTGTAGTGCAGCAGCATATGCAGGGAAAGAGCTGCGAACGGTAGCTTTTGCATCCCGGTCATCGACGTCTGCCGTAACGTCAAGTATTCTGCGAGGGGAAAAAGAGGCCCTCGCGTGTCTCTTCGCGTGTGAACACTGGCACGTCTAGCTTGTGGGTGCCGGCGATTCCTTCTCCGAACTGATCATCAAGCGGGTGACATTGCTGTCGTCGGGAGGTGCTGGTAGAAGGCCACTACGAATTGCACCAGATGGTCTGCCAGACTTTTGTATTATAACTTTGACATTGTGTACCAAAAAGGAAGTGATAACGTAGTGGCTGATGCTTGTCCACTAGCGGTGACCTCTGCAGCTGAGCCAGACACGTTTCACGAAGAGGTGGTGTCCGTGGTACTGTCTTGTATCACCAAAGGGCAGCTTCAAGCAGCTACAGCCGAGAGTGAAACCTTACAGACTGTGATTAACCATACATTGCTTCTGGATGGCCTGCCAAAAAGATTTTAGGCCCAGAGCCCTACCATGAGGTGAAGGAGGAACTCTCTGTGATAGACAACATAGTGTTCAGAGGGGACCCGAATTGTTGTGCCTGAAACTTTGACGTCCGAGTAGTAGTGTGTTCGCGCATGACACGCATCCAGGCATCACACGAACAAAGCAAAGACTTCGAGAGAAATTCTGGTGGCCACGAATGGATACGGAGGTGGAACACGCAGTCAGAAGTTGCCACACTTGTCCAAGTAGCTGACGGAAGTCGGCAAAACCGACTAATGCACCCCTGCAGCCTGTTGCGTTCCCAGAGCTGCCATGGCAGAAGCTCGCCATTGATATTGTAGGCCCACTCAACTTGCAGCACGAAGCTCCGAGGTTTGTAATAACTCTATTTATTGACTACCATTCTAAGTGGCCACGAAGTTTACTTCGCAAATACAGTGACGTCTGAAGTTGTCATCGACTTTTTAACTAATGTTTTCAGCCGCGAAGGCTACCCAGAGGAAATAATTTCTGACAATGGACCCCAGTTTAAATCCCATATTTGAAAATTTCGAAGGAGAGGGGAATCAAGCATGGTGTCTCGTCCGTATATTACTAGCCAACGGCTTGGTGGAAAGATTCAACAGAAGCCTAAAGGACTTCATTCAACTCTCTGTTTTGGAAGGCAGATGTGTCCAGTCGACTGTAGTGGAATATCTGGCCCGTGTACAGAGCAACGCCGCATTCTACTACAGGAGTTTCGTCTGTGTTACTTCACCGCCGCCAGCCCAGGACTCGCCTCGACATTGTGGGCTTGCCGTCCAAGGAGTTCTTCCAAGAGCCTGCATTGGCCATGCGCCGGCTGCGTGCCAAAGCGTGTTCAGGCAAAGCAGATGTCAATGAAGACTTACACAGACGAGAGGCGAGCGGCGAAGGCTCCGAAGTTCCGGGAAGGAGATTATGTGAGAGTTCGTACCCAAGCAGCGACGGGAAAGGCGGGACGATCCTACTCCAAGCCCCGACGAATAGTCAAGCAGCTAGGTCCAAACTCTTTCCGCTTGGAGGATGGGCGTACATGGAATGCGTCGAAGTTGGTGTCACGTTCCAGAGCAGTGTCAGAATCGGGAGGAACCAGCAGTCGCCGAGCGCCCTGCCCACTGAGGAAGACCCCGACCCGTGTGGTGCAGACGACTCGCAACTGCCTCTGCAGGCAACCACGCCTACGAGATCACCGCCTTTACTCACGTTCATGTCAACCCCCTAACGCGTTTGTGCTGCGTCCCCTCGACTAGGGAGATTCCGTCACTCGGGCTTCGCCCACTCATCATCATTCACCCCGTGGATATGCTGTGTTTTTGTTCAGTCAGTTTGGGGTGTGGCACCCGATGCCACCGAGGGAGAACTTAATAAGTCTTAATTCGCAAATGATGGTACTGTTTGTTGCCTGCTGCTGTTCGAACGATGTCGCACGACTCACACCGATCGCACATCGTGCGCTGGTCCAAAAACACTTCGAAGATGGTCTTCCGTGTCTTTAAAAGACCCCTAAACCACCTCAGATATTTTTTGAACATTTCAAGTAAACGCGCATCGAGTTCAGAATGCCGTCACGATCAACGATGACAAACGCTGCAGCGCTACGCGCTGCGGGAGCGAAAAAAAAAAAAAAAGACAATGCCGTTCTCCTCCCCTCGCCTTTCCGATATCCCCAGCGGTCGTCACGATGTCAGCAGGTGGAATCTGGTGATGTCAACTGCGGAAACGATGTCCATTGGTTGAACAAGAACCTACGACTTCCGGTTAGTCTATTAGCAGGTACGCGCGCTTTCTGCTCTTCCTCGTCGTGTTGCTCGTTTGTGCGCCCTTGCGAATCGGTAATTACAGCCCGCAACGCAAGTTCCAAATCGCTCGCGTTCCGACACAGTCGTGCTTAGCGGTCCGATTAGCTGCGCGAACAGAGTGCGACAGTGTTGGCCTTTCCCGACGTGCGCGCAACACAGGGTCTATAGCGGTACGTTTCGCATAACACGGGCCGGCACCGCCGCAACAGCGGGTAGCCGAGAAGCGCCGAGTCCACGTTACCGGCACAGTGACTCATCGCACGCCGTTTGCCATTCGCGGGCCGCCGTTCGACAGCGGTTCTTGCTCGCGAACGGCGAGATTTCCTTGCCGTACGTAGAGAGGATGAGACTGGGACTCATTTGTGCGGTAGATTCGCCACCGCTGATTGCTCAACGGCACCGATATCGTCGCAAGGCATTTTCTGGTTCCCTTCAAAGCTAAAACGGACGGCGCTTTGAAATGAAATACCGACGCTCACAAGCCGCAATATTTTCTTATCGTTGCTATCGCTCTTCGCAATACTTGTACACAAAGAAGAAAAATACGCCACTAGCGGCGCCGTCGGCTGCGATGCGAGCACAGCCGAGCCAGTCGTCTCCCGGCTGCAGCTGATGTTTTCGTTGCCGGTGGCGGAGGCGCGCAGCTTCGCGGTCGTCGATTGGGCCATTGATGGTGCAGCGGGCGGGGCGCCGGCCGAACTGCCGTCTACTTTGGACACCTCTCGCGCGGCAGACGTTCCATAGAGTAACATACAAGGATAAGAGCGGACACTTCCATAGGCCCCTGCGGCCGATTTTAAAACCCCTATATATAAAAAGTAGTGTCACGCTTTGAAGAATGCCGCCGCTCCTCGCACATCCTGTGCGAGGCCGACGCCGCGTCGGTATTGGCCTAATGGCATCACGTGGACCGTCGAGCCCTCGGGCGCTGGCTGCGTTTGTTTACGATCACGCTCCATCGCCATTTTCGCCCGAGAAGCGTCTACATAAAGCCCCTATCTACCGACTGGCGAGGAGCACGACGATAGCGGCGAACACAGTCGGCGATCGTTGAATCTGATCAGCGGTGAAAGATAAACAAGTGCACGTGTTTCAAGCGGTGTAGGTGGCGCAACGGTCGAAAAAGGAGCCCTAAAGAGAGGAGAAACCAGGAGCAGGGAAGGCGAAGGAGGAGAGTGTTGCTACTTTTTATGTATAGGGATTTTAGCCGATTTTGGTTCGCAGCGCACCTAGCGGGTGTGTGGAACCTACGCAGACTCGGAGATTAGTACCGCAGAAAAGCTAATCTCGAAGGTTATTTTCTGGCGATTAGAAAATGTACACGGCCTCCAAGATTGCTTCCGTGCGAGTGCTCGTCCCGGAGGCTATATTATGGCTATATTTTGATTTCTTTAACGCGTTGCTTGCATGCATCGAGTAGCTTCATGTAAGTTGTACCGCCAGAACAGCAAGCTCACGATGCCACTGTGTGTTTATGCAGGCACTTTAAATAAACATGACAAGAGTTGGAAGAGACGAAACCTTATTTTTCAGTCATTCTCAGTAAGCACATGTACACTTTTTTTTTCTTTTCGCAACGTTCGATGAACGCAAGCACAAAAAGTTGGGTACACTGCACAATGAGAGACATGCCAATACAGCTGCCACATGTTGAGAATAAATTTCACAAAAGAAATAAAGAGGCGATATTATCAAAAACCCCACAGAACAGTAAAACTGCAGAAGACGGCATTAGCATTAAAGAGGAAAAAACGCTCGTCCTTTGAAGCCTAACCTTTCTTATTAAGTGGTAGTTTCAGGCTGCATAGCAAACAAGGAATGAAGGCTGCTCACTGCAGTTGTCAGCCAACCAATCTCTCTCCCTGTCCTGCCGTTGTTACTGCACCTCGCAACACAGCAGTAATTACCGTAGTACTTGACTATGGTCGGCATGACCTGAAAAAAAAGTATTGGTTATGTCTTCTCTCCCACCTTCGCACAGATTTTCACCTACGCACTTCAGATCGCCCTTTCGCGAAAAGCGTCACGTGCAATTGTCGCAGCTAAAAAAAAGCAACCTTCGGTGCCATGCATGCGCCACTGAGGCAGCAGTGTTTATTCAGAATACGTCGTAGCCATAGCTTACATTCTTCTCAATTCGCAAGTTCTCTCTAATTGCGCTCGTAACAAAGGCTTCAAGCCATCTGCGCACGCCACGAATAACGATCCTAAGCATAACTGCATTCTTTCACACAAGTGCAACACACGTGCATTAAATTCAGACTACGTATACCGGCGTGTGCCGACTCACTTTCTCGCGCCCAGAAACGATTTTCTCGCAAACGTGCTGCGCAGCATTCCAAATTGCTGTTTCTTACATAATGTGAAGCAAACCACGAACATCATGCGCGTAGTGAAGAACACAAAAAGCTCTCTGCACCGAACAGCACAATGCGACAAATGTTAACTTACGGCTGAAGTAACAAATACATAAGCAATTTGCAAAGTAATGAACGGAAAAAAGAACGTAATGAAGGCCTTCTTACCAAGCAGCAGCCAAGCATACAGACACGTTCTGGCAGGCGAACCCAGCAAAGACCACGCAGACGTTATCGCACATCTTTTGTATCGTCGCCTTGCCTGATCACACCATGGCCGATATTTTGTAGCGATGCGTTATTATTTATACTAGTCTTATCATCCACCGCTCACGGCTGGCTGATCCCGTTGATAACGCCTACGTCTACAGTCACATAGACAAGTAGACGTATAGTGCACTATAGAAAAGTTACTACAATAGATTCGTAGTACGCGCGTTCCCTTGGAGACAGGGAGTGTTGTATTGCCCTCTAGCGGGCGGCATGAAGCTGCGTAGCTCGGCCGCTTTTAGGCTCGAGTGGCCACTCTTGTAATCCGTATGTTACTCTATGGACGTTCTACGGCTAAAACCCCTATATATAAAAAGTAGCGCCATCCACTTCCCTCCTCCTCCGTTCCACTGTCGCGCTCAGCGCGATCGAGGCGCGATATCGACAGTGGCGGCGCCTGCGTCGGGCCTGCAGTGGCAGACGACAGCTAACGCGCTACCAGAGGAAATCCGAGGAAAACTTCGATCGTGCCCTGCGGAGAAGCTTTTGAGGGGCGATTTTCTTTCGTCAGTTAGTTACTGGTCTTAATAATGCCGTTTTGGAAGTAGCAACTGGACGATGCGAGACGGCGCAAATATCAAGTGTGCAGCAAGCGTTTGGGCACGCCGGATGGTAAACAAAAAAAGCATTTTGCCCTCGCCTTGTCGGTTGCGGCAACTTAAGGCGCAGCAGCATGCCATCACAACGAAGTTCTTGTCCCTAACACGTTTGATCCGTTTGTGCGTACAGCACTTTCGTCGCACAGGCCCGAGAATGGCAGTCGGAGCACGCTGGAAAGAAAAAAAAATATACAAAAGCGCAACGCGAGCTTCCACGTGACACGGATTGGCCAATGGGGGAGCGGAGGAGGCTGGGGCGACAAGAGGCGGCAAGGAGGAAACGCCGGGGTGAGCGCGGTGGCGGCAAGATCTAAGAATGGCTCTACTTTTTATATATAGGGGCTTTATCTACGGCACTGGCGGACGGTTCGCCGTCGGTATATGTGCCGCTAACGTGGACTTGACCGGAAGTATGCAGTGTTTTGAGAAGCGCGTTGGCGATGACTTATGTCACGTGACCTTTCGAGAAGCACTCGGCGAGGAGGGGAGACCAGCCGATGAGGTGAGTAGTGAAGGAAAGACCGAAACGAGCGAGGGCCGTTTTTCGATCATCAACCCCCCCCCCCCTCCTAACTCCTCTATTACGGCACCATTTCGAAAAATTCTCGCGGCTACGTGTTCGTTGTAGACTCGCGCACAACTGCAACACCACAACTAAAATTTGACCTCTGGGTGGCTTAGGGGCCCTTTAACGACAAGAGGTGAACGTACAGTTTACGTCCTGGTCTTCATTTGTGCTAATTAGTGTAGCCATGAAATTGTCGCCCATGACATCCACTTCAGTGCATTTTCTGAGCGTGTATCATTAGGACGTCAATAAAACGAGGCCAATAATCTGTTGTGTTGTAATAGAACTTGATTTCTTTTTTTTTCTTTTTTTTGTCCTTGTGTATGATGGCATGATCGCCAGTATCGCGCGTGTACTCAAGAGAAAAAAAACAAAAAAAACGAAAGGTACGTGCGGCAGCTTTGTGGATCTTTCGTATGATTTTTGTATTGTACTTCAAGAAATGATTTCTACATTCATTTTGCATGGCGTTAGAGCTTACTCATATTATAGTATGTAAATAAATGAATAGAGTTGAAACATAATGTACAATGATTTTGTGTTCTTAGTTTGACAAAAGTTTATTTTAAAGTATCGCAAAAACGGACAAGCTTTTGTAATGACGATGAAGTTACATTTTGTTTTTCTGAAAAAAGTACGTCGCATTCTGCCTGTCACAGTATCATAAGCATTTTATCCCCAATATCAGAAAAGAAAGCTTCAATTCACGCTTTTAATATATGTAAAAATATTCTCAAAGCATAGCGAAAATACCGATAACACGGTTATTTAATTATGCATATATCGTTTTTTTTTCAAAGCCACATAACTATAGAATATGCATAACACAGGTTACACGTTTAAGTGAACCGGTGAGTCGTTCAAATGAACCGGTTCATTTCAGTGAGCTGAGCCGTTCTGAGCCGCTCACTGAAGTGAGCCGTTTTGCCCATCTCTACAGTGCAAAGTTACTATTGTGAAAAAACAACATATAATAATAACGAATCCATAGCTAATCTGCTAAGAAGCATGTGGCAGGTTCACAACAAAAAAGTGAATATTTCAACACTTTGTTATTGTCTTCTGGAATTTTCAAATGTATCAGTCAGCAGAGAATCACCATGTATGCAAGACAGTTCTCTTTACTATTAAACTGGAATCAATGGCCAACCAAGCAAAACAGTTTTAAAGAAACACGCAATATGCACCTTGCAGCTGCTTGTTTATGACACTGCAATGTCACTCTGAGCCATAATGACACTCCAAAATAGTATGTCACTCCTGAAAAAGTTCAATTCACCCCAACACAAGTCAAAGTTATAATATGTCAAAAGGTTCTTAAGCTAAACCTATTTCACTGTCCTAACATGCGTATATTTGTTGGGAACTTAATTTAACCTCCTATGCAAATAAAGTACACATAAATATAACGAAGGTGCAAAAAGGAGATAAAGTACACATAAATAAAGTACACATAAATATAACTGGTGCAAAAAGGAGAACCAGATAATGAAGTGCAATAAGAACAATATTCCAACTTAGATTACATAATCTATGCATTACAAAATGCAGACAGCAACTGCTTGGCAATCGATAATCCAATTTAACAGCAAAAACAGCTGTCTTACCGTATTGTACTCTTGTTGACACTTTTCCCACACAACTCATGCATGTTTCTTAGCTTGAATTGAAAATTGATCTGAAAAATACCATATTAAAAAGTGGTGCATCAAATGTATTTTTTTCATACAATCTGCAACAGTGCATAAAAACTTAACTGACAATGTTACACATAACATACAGCAATACTTGAGCAAAACATTTTATTTACAATGACAAAAATGTTTTTTAAGACACCAACAATTTCACTGATTCCAATAAGCACTAATACAAGACTTGCCATAAAGCAAACACGCTTGCAAAATATGTAGCATAGGTAGCTGTACTTTGTTATGACAAAGACCGCGCATGAATGACGAGGACAAGGAAAGAAGCCGGCCAGGTGATATATACACTGCACCGAGCTACACACATGCAGCTGTAACAATACAATACACATGGTGCATGAAGAGCCAAAAGACGCATACAGAAAGTAGAGACGTGAGAACGGCTTCTTCTAATCTACTCTCAGTAAATGCATTAAGTTACATTAGGTACCACCCTTTGCATGTGACTCATATAAAGTTCTTGTGAGTTTTCTTTTTCTGATTTTTAAGTTAGCAAGCATGACTGAGTTACGTAAAGCCTACCTATGGCTTTGCACATACAGAAAAAAGGGGTTTCTATGAACACTGGAGGTCACAGAAGGTTGACTGGCACATAACACTAATTTTTAATTCTTTTGTCTTTGTGATTACGTACTACAGTAGTCTTTTGTACAGTGAAAATATCCACACAATGCACAGTAGGCAGGCAAGTGTAAATATCTGTTTTTGATTTCTACCTTTCTCTGGTGTCCCATTAAGGTAACATTGGCGCGAAGGCTAGACTACTCAACAAATGCGTTCCCACCATAGGAGCAGCTGATAAGCCACAATAATGGTGCGTGAAATAAAACATTTTCTGTGCTGAACTTTCCACTGCCGCTACTATCTAGAGTGACTTTTTGCTTTCTTGTGTACTCTAGCAAATAGGCACCAATAGGTTCATTTTATGAAAGCAAATCTCACACCATAGGGGGATGTCACATTTTTAAAAATTGTATACAGACTTTGGAATATACAGCTTGTTATCTTTATCATTTCGTCGACCGTTAACTTTAGCCACTTGGGAGGTGCAGACAGGCCATTGCACCAATGCTAAGCTAAGAAAACACACCAGAGGAAGGTAGAAAGAAGGAACAAATATTCATAATTTGGGTGCCCGGTGTGCAATGGGTGAATATGTTTCAATATACGACAAAACGACTTGGTAGATAAACATAACACGAAACGAGAAAATTAAACGTGAAGCCTGGGAAATTAGTAACCGGGAAAGTTATGTGTAAATTAACTTTCGTGACTCGCAGTGATGAGGAAACGGTTTTTAGAATATGCATCAAGGCAACCTACATCACTCATGCTCACAAAGGAAACAAAATAAAAACAAGCAACATCACAAGAACTTCGCACTTGCAACATACAAATAAGACACCTCACATAACTGATTTATGTATTTGCTCAGGATAAATTACATTTGGCCAGCAATCTGCTCTTAAAAGATGACACTCAACGAGTAAAAGCCTTGGGTGACCATTACTTTTTATCTGTGGCGTTCAGCTCTTCTGATCACATGCACATTGTATGGTACAGCTGCTTGGATGTAGCTGGGCACAGTTGTGAGTCAACGCCAACTCTATTATGGTCCTACACTATCATCGTTATAATTTATAATAACAAATAGCCTAACTATCTGGTCCATCAAAAGTATTTTAAACAAGACATACTGACAGATTTCACTGTACATTGCCAAGGAGGCGAGTGCATCATTTTATATTTCAAGAAACAGCTGTGGGGCAGAACAAATGCTGAAGACAAGAAATCTATGAATGACTAGTACTTGTATAATTAAATACAATGTACTAGTTCTTTCTGCAATGAAAATCTTATTACCAAGAATCATAGGCTGAAAAAATAATTGCCAAATATTTACAAAACTGACAGATTAGAAGTGCATGATAATTGCCAATGTCTTCTTAAGGTCACAATAATTAAAGTAGAATAACTTCAGCAAATAAACAACTTCAACAGAATGCTGACATTGCACTATTGAGGCTAGTCAGTGCTGAACGTATGGCTAGTTGGTAAGGGAACTCAGACTGGCAGCCCTGAAATATTTGTTATCATACTTGGTGGAACGTGCTTTGCTGTTTCACATATTACTTTGCCACAAAGCCTTTTGTAAGCCCTGTAGCACGATTCTGTGTGGAACAGAAATCTATTCTCTCATTTCTTTTGGGCATGTGTTTCTGAGAACTGGCACTATTCTATTTCTTACAAAGCAAAAATTCTTGAGTACTGCAATTCTAATGCCTGCCACTGCTATAAATTTTTGTTAGCAAAAATTGCCACACTGTCTTGAAGCAGTTATGTTCAATCATTAGAGGCAGTCACCACTGAAACATTCAGTACAAAACACAAAACAAAGATATGGATTCAACATGTAAATGTCGAACAAAGCGATAGTCTTATCTGCCTTTCAGGGAACTTTTTCCCCCTGTTAGCGCACATTCACAAAATTTTTTGTATTGCACTTCTGGAGAATGCAGGAAAACTCAGTGCTTAACAGCAGCCCATGTGAAGACAGCCCAGAGCCACTTAGACAAGAGGACTTGCCTTCAACTTTGAAGGAAAGTCCTCTTGTCTAAGCGACTCTGGGCTGTCTTCCCAGTTATGCTATAGGTGACTATAGCAAGGGACACGTTTTGTTTATTAAATCTTGTGTTCAAAGGGGCTGCTACTCGAAACTGTACTAGAGGTTTGAAAATTAAACCGATCAGAGTTCTTCAAGCTAATTTCGTATATGTTCTTTTTGTTTACCTGCTACATTTCTTCAGTAATGTTTTAACAATGGCACAAGGTATAGTGATCTTTGCGGGGAACTTGCTTCTGTATTAAATTTTCACAAAAATCATTGTGTTAACTTAGCTCTTTGCATATGGCAAAGTGCCGATATCTATCCAAATAACATGTAAACTTAGTGGGACTAGGCAAGTAAAGCTCAGTACACTTCAATAATGTTTTCCCAGTCCCATGAGAACAACCTTGTGGACTTAGAATTGACCGACACTAACGAAATTTGCCCAACATACTCTTCAAGATAAGTAGAATGCTAATATCTACGTGAAATTGCAATGTAATACGTAGGATGGATAACAGGTGGACCATTAGAGTTATAGAATGGATATCAAGAGAAGGGAAGCGCAGTCGAGGACGGCAGAAAACTAGGTGGGGCGATGAAGTTAGGAAGTTTGAAGGCGCAAGTTGGAATCAGCTAGCGCAAGACAGGGGTAATTGGAGATGACAGGGAGAAGCCTTCATCCTGCAGTGTACATAAAAATAAGCCAATGACGATAAATGTTTTGGATAGTTTCAGTAATTTTACATGCAGTTTGGCTAGATATCAGCACTTTGCGGTCTACAATGAGGTGAATAAGATACAGCACGATGGTTCTTGTGAAACTGTTATATACAATAAAGTGCCCGCAGATATTTTGCCACTGTGTAGGACAAACTAAAATATATAGCAGCCACACAAGAACCACTGACATATTTAAAATCTACAAAGCTCTATGCAGCAGTTTTTTTTTTCAAATGTCTCAGAAATAATGTTAAAAATTCGTTTCGAGGAGCATTTCCCCTCAATAAGTGGCTGCCAATGTATTCTGCCAAAGCGTTAGACAATGCATTTACGCAGACCGTAGGGAGTTTTAGAAATACCACACCAAAGCGCCTGCCTACGAAGCCCCATGCCCTACTTGCATTCCTTTGTTCTTTCTTGCATTCTACTCTATGCTACCATTTGGATCCCTTAAAATGGAGTGCGCAAAACCTTGAAAACCCCATTAGTACATATAATTTTTAGCCTGTAAAGGAATGGTGTGCAAATGGGTGCCATCAACTGTGTTGAAAATAAACAAATATTTGTTCTCACATTAATGAAGCCAGTCATATAAAATATATCACAAATTTAGAAATGAATGCAGAAAGAACCTTGATAATTGTCAAATTGGTGTCACGAACAAGATATTTTCATTTTTATGAGTCTTATTTTAATTCACTTCCCTCCAGTGCAGGGACTCTGGCCTAGAATCCTCAATGTAGTAGACTAACCCATGCCTGGAAGGCAATATTTAAATCTGAAATAAAGACATACCTCCCGCAACCAGCTTTTGTTGCTGTCATCAGAAAAAGCATGTATCTATGTATCTATGGGCATATAGTCTGTAAAATAATTTTTACCTGAGTTGTACGATTACTCTTGCATTCATAAATTTTGAAAATTAGGAAATATATTTGTCATTCAAAGCACTGCTGTAAGCCTTCATGATTGAGAAATGCAATACTCATAAGCTGTAGCACAACCAATTTCTGCATGAAACCTACAATACCGTTGGCATGCGTAAGTGTGGCAAACCCATTTTCCACGCTGACGAATGCCAAGAGTATCATGGGTTTCATGCCTCAAACGTTGTCCACCAGTGCCACTGGTATCATTGTAATGAAAGGAAGTCACATCACTTATGATGGGCAGCCAGGTTTCCATGCTTTAATGAGTTTTGTTTTCACCGGAAATCTTTTCTTTTTTTCAAAAATATTGGGTGTTTAAAATAAGTGCCCTATGTTCCTCTTCAATTTATCCTGCCATAGAGCCCTAGTTAAGTTAAATTTTTTGAACATTCTACAGTGCTGGAGAATAATAAATGAACAAAACATGACGTAAGTAAGTTTGACGTAGCCTTATGCATTACAAGAGTTAAGAACCTAAGAATTATATACACAAGTACAATAGAACTACGAGAAACTGGGCATAAATACAGATTTAATAGAAGGAAATGATGCTAAGAATTCCAAGAAAAAGGAACTATTAAAAAGTGGGTACTAAAAACACATAAATTATAACAGGTGTATTTGCTAAGAATCTTAAAGAGCAAATAGAATGTCAAGTCCAGGGAACACTCTACGCCAATATTTGCTCATGGTTCGATAAGTGGTCACAGCTGGCGATGCTGTTTGGATAGATGGCAGCCGAGGTACAGCTGCGAAATAGGTGAAACATCTAGAGGGGTCACCAAGTGTTGAATGCTGGGGCACAGCAGGCTGCCTTTATCCCTGGCATCATCTGACATCAACGCATGGAGTCTGGTTATGTGTCCTTTCCAAGAGGCCTGGGTCAAGTGTGTGGTACAGCTTGGGTAGAATTTTGTGGCAACCTGAAAAACAGAAACCCACATCTATAAGCACCAAAGCATTCTTCGCCATAGCACAAATCTGAAGCTTACCATCTATGATGGGAAGCTAATAATGAAAGCAGACACAGGACACGAGACTGAAGGTAAATAAATGTGCAAAAACTATAAATGTGAGGAACTAAATAGGATGGAATACTTGTAATTTTGTCTTACGTCTATCAATAATTGCACCTTAACGTAATGTCAAGGATACGTTACTTGGCCTTCCGTATGCCACATTTCTATACAAAGGCTATTGCATGCCAACTTTCCCAACCTGGCGCTTGACCATTTGGGATTTCCTTTTGAAAAATTGGAGGCCCTTCAATATAAGAACAAATCATCATTTCATGAAATATTTCTAGCTGAACCATTTTTTACTGGCGTAAGTTATATGTGAGTTTTGTTCTAAGGCACCAAAAGGCATAGCCAAGATACCGGTTCCTTCAATATGAGAGCAGAACAAATGTTTTTCAGGAGAATGAAGAGGTCTTACACCAAAAATTGTACTTCTTTAGCATTGGTCATTGTTCAGTTTCTTATGGGCCGTTAAAGCGGGCAAAATGGCCCATTTTCATTTTCAGAGAAATGGCTTCTAGCAAAAGCTGTCAACTAACTTGATCCAACTGCTCAGGACATGTGCTGAGTACACAAAATGGTTTCAGAATTGTATATCTCATGCAGAAGTGCACAAAGATGAGGATGAACTTACAGAAAACTCAGTTATGGCGTATGTTTACCGCAGGTTTAACAATGAGGCGGTCCCAGGAAAAATATGCCAAATACCAGATCTGAGAGCACATTGTATTGCTTTCAAAATGGTAAAGCTTTATCAACATAGTTTTTGTGTTAAGCAACAAAAAATTGTATAAGTGGTCTCCACTAGTATCAAAATGTGCATCGTGGTTCATCTAATTCAGATAGCCTTTTGATGGCTAAAACAAATTGCGTGGACTTGAGAATTGCTGCACCAATAGTGGGGCGTCTAAACTACTTGCAAGTAATTCATTGCCGAGTGGCTACAAGCTGTTTCACTCAAGAAGATGGTGCTGGATTACATGTATTTACCTGCATCTTGCTGTCTGCCGTCTGCCTGCTTGGCATCATATATAAGGCTGCCAACTCTCTAGTGGACGCAGTCGGGACAGGGTAGTGGCGGAGTGCAGGAGCAGGAGCCGCCAAGTTGTACCTGCTACAAATTTGCACAAATGTTCGAAGTTATACTATGTCGTAATTTACAAAAATGCAGCAGTTGCCTGTGTATCATGTGTGCTGTTATCGCCTGCCTGTGTTCGGCGTGTGACGCCACGACAGATAGCTGGGCGACAACTGCGTGTGCCAAGCTACTTTTACCACGTGATGTCCCTCAGAGTGTATATTATCGGCCAGCCCAATAAACAGGGGTTCTTTCCTTTTGTCACCTAGAGCGCAGCTCGTCGACTGTTTATTCCGACGCGCATAGGCGTCGCACTCGTATGCAGTGTCACCACATGGTGTCAGAAGTGGGCGGTGGTCAACTATCTTGCTGAGGCCGTGGGCGGCAGCATTTCCAGAAAATGGCAAACAAGCCCGCAACGGTAATCCCGGGGCTACAGCAGCCACCACCGCGGGACTTTGCAAAACGTCAGAGTGGCTGGCGTGGATCGACCACTTAGATGGCTACCGCTTCGCCACAGCTCTCAACGAACGTTCAGGAGAGGCCCAGGTACGCACGCTACTTTACACAATGGGACGCCAAGCCCGTGAAGTCTTTGCTACATTTGGGCTGACCGACGAAGAAGCAAAAAGTTATGATGTCGTGAAGCAGAAGTTCGACAGTCATTTCGTCAAAGAGCGGAACATTGTGTATGAAAGTGCCTGCTTTCACAGACACAAGCAACGTCCAGAAGAATCGGTGGATCAGTTCGCAACCGCACTTCACGTGCTGGCAGACCGCTGCGACTTCGGGGATATGAAGAAGAGACTCATCCGTGACAGGCTTGTCATCGGTCTCCGGGACGCGCAACTATCCGAGGCCTTGCAGATGGATCCGCAGCTGACATTTGCTACAGCGCTGGCCAAGACTCGCCTCAAGGAAACCGTGCAACAGCAGCAGCAGAGCCTTCTAGCGGAAGGTGTCCACATCGGGAGCCCGCCAGAACTTCAGGGCCAAGGCGCCATCGTAGACGCCGTGGGCCACCAGAAACGCCCGAAGCACAATGGGGGACAGTGCCCCTACTGCATCGGCGACGCGCACCCGAGGTCGACGTGCCCAGCCAAAGCTTCCAAGTGCCACTACTGTGGTAACAAAGGACATTTTGCGAAAGCCTGCCTCAAGAAAGTTGGGTCAGCGCAAAGAAACGTAGGCGTCTCTGCTGTTGAACATGGCACCAGAGAAACTTTCATTGGCGCGATTGACGCGGCCCGGAAAGCGCGCTATGTGCATGTCCTAATAAACTCTGTGCCTATCCTTGCTAAAGTTGATTCGGGTGCAGAAGTGTCGGATCTACCTTCTACATTTCCCGGATTGCCCACCCACCTGGATAACGCAGACGAGGTACTACAGGGTGCGGGCGGCAACAAGCTCAATGTTCTAGACAAATTTGTCGCAGAGATTGCGTGGAAAGGGAGGACTGCCCGTCAAACGTGCTATGTTGTTAGGCCTCTTCGCGATGTACTTCTCGGGCTGCCAGCCTAAGATGCTTTAGGTATCGTTAAATTTGCCGACTCACTTACTGCAGACAAGCAACAGTATGAGACATTCTTTCCGCGTATGGGTCGTAGTCTAGGCACTATCCCAGGGGAATTGCCGATTTCGCCCATGGAAAGGCTAAAGCACGAAATCGAGACTCGTGCGCATGGGAATAATTAGAAAAGTAGACAGCCCCACTGATTGGTGCGCAACTGTCGGGGGAACTGAGAGTATGCGTCGACCTGACAAAGTTAAATAAGTCCGTTGTTCGTGAGCGCTTCACGCTACTACCTACGGTCGATTCATCATTAGGCTCTCTAGCGGGTGCGAAATGGTTTTCGAAGCTTGACGCCTTCTCTGGGTTCCATCAAGTCCGACTAAGTTGGAACTCTGAAGAACTAACTACGTTCTTGACTCCATTCGGGAGGTACTGTTTTACCAGACTACCGTTCGGAATTACGTCCACTCCGGAGTATTTCCGGAGATGTCTGAAATCCTATGTGGCCTGCCAGGTGTTGTCAACGTCATGGATGACATCTTAGTGTTTGGTGATATGAAAGCCCAGTACGACGAACGTTTAGGTGATGTTATATCACTCCTAGCTAGCGCAAACGTGACTCTGAACAAAGAAAAGTGTCTGTTTGGCCTTATTAAAGTGCAATTTTTGGGCCATATTCTGAATGAGAATGGAATTGAGCTTATCCAGCCAAGGTCAGTGCTATTAAGAACCTAAATGCACCGAAAAATGTCACCGAACTCAGAAGCTTGCTCGGTATGGCCAATCACCTAGGTCTCTTTTTACCTCACCTGGCGCAAACTACTGCTCCGATGAGTGCTCTTTTGCACAAAGATAGCGAATGGGTCTGAGGGTGTGACCAAGCAAAAGCGCTGTACGAGCTGAAAGGGCTAATTTGCTCTGCGCAGTGTATGGCCATGTACGATGCAACGCTTCCTACCATCCTTTCAGCGGACGCATCCTCTTTCGGACTGGGAGCTGTCCTTTTTCAAACGCAGAAAGACGGTCAACGTAGACCAATAGCTTTCGCGTCTCGATCCCTCACGAACACAGAACGGCGATACTCCCAGATAGAAAAAGAAGCGCTAGCACTGACGTGGGTAGCCGAAAGATTTGACGAGTACATCCGTGGCCTAAACGTTTCCTTTGAAACTGATCACAAGCCTTTAGTTTCGTTACTCGGCCAGATGGCCATTGATGGCCATCTCGAATTGGCCATCTCGAATGGCCCCTCGAATTCAACGCTTCCGGCTACGCCTAATGCGCTATTTTTCAGTGTCCAGTACGTTCCCGGCAAATCGCTAGTCACAGGCGACACCCTTTCGCGGTCCCCTGTTGCACGCAGCGATTCTTAAAAAGGCTTGAGTGTGTCAGATATCACAGCATACTCTAAGGCGTGTTTGCTTGGCTTGGAAACGGGAGACAATTTTTATCTAGAGTGAGTGAATGTCAAATGAATGATCCCATTTGCAAACAGCTGTGCAGGCTGTGTAAAACCAATTAGCCAAGGAAACCGAATGTTCCTTCTTTACTCATACCTTACTGGCAAGATAGAGCTGCCTTAGCATGATTGATGGTCTCTTGTTGAAAGGAACAAGGCTTGTAATTCCACAGTCTGTAAGAAATGAAGTGCTGTGCAGGCTGCATGATGGGCACCAAGGTATCGGGTGTTGTCGCAGTGTTGCTAAAGGTTCTCTCTGGTGGCCAGGATTGAGCACCGAACTGGCACAGTTCGTGCATCAGTGCACTGTTTGCGCACAACAGCCCAGCCACTAGCCGAGCCCATGATAGCAACCGCAACACCATCGTTTCCTTAGGAGAGAGTGGGAGTAGATCTGTGCGTAATCAGCGGCCAGGCATACCTTGTCGCCGTGGATTATCTTTCACGTTACCCTGAGGTAGCCATCCTTCCTTCCACAAGGTCTAGAACGGTCATTGATAGACTGAAAAGTACTTTTGCTAGGCATGGAATCCCTGAGTGTTTGGTGACCGACAACGGTCCTCAGTTCGTGGCTACTGAGTTTGGACAGTTTGCTGTGTCATACGGGTTTCGCCATGTCACCGTGAGTCCGAGGCAGCCGCAGTGCAAGGGGGAAGTAGAGCGAATGGTTCAGACGGTTAAGCACCTCCTTCTAAAGTCTAAAGACGCTTACCTGGCATTGTTGGCTTACAGGTCGACGCCGGGCATTCTTGGGGTCAGTCCTGCGGAAATACTTATGGGTAGGCGACTGAGGACGAGAGTCCCAATGCTGCCACTTCATCGAAATCCGGGAAAAAGCAGCCCGAAAGAAGGCGTGGCTAGCGACCAGAAGGTCAGGGGGCGGCAATGCCACTACGAAAACCGACGTCATCGTGCCAGACGGCTTCCCAAGCTAGAAGCAGGTGACCTGGTCTGGGTAACAGACATGCAGTCCGAGGCCAGTCATCGCACCAGCACCGAAACCGCGGTCATGTGTAGTGCGAACAGTCGACGGCGTAGACCTCCGCCGAAACAGGAGAATGCTTAACCGTCTCCCAAAAGAAAGGGCGCACACGGAAACTATGGAAACTTACGAAATTACAGAAAACGCAGAGCAGCCGCGCGTGGCACATTTGGCTCATAGCCCAGATGGCTCGAATGCAACAGATTCCGCGGTGCCTCCGACTCGCGCTGTGGCCAATGGTGACCCCACTAGCACTGTAACGCGGTTTGGTAGACTGGTTAAGAAACCCATGCGACTGGGCTTTGATGAGTAGTGGTTTCGTCTTTTGCTTCCTCTAAGACTGCATATATTATGTGCCATGTATCTGCGAATGTTCCGGTATGGTGAAAAAACCCATAAGACTGGGCTTTGATAAGTGGTTTGGTGTTTTGTTTGTTTTAGTACAACATATATTCTCTAGCATGTATGTGCGAATGTTCCTATGCCTGAAAAAGAGGGATGTGCTGTTATCGCCTGCCTGAGTTCGGCGTGTGACGTCACGACAGATAGCTGGGCGACAACTGCGTGTGCCAAGCTACTTTTACCACGTGACGTCCCTCAGAGTGCATATTATCGGCCAGCACAATAAACGGGGGTTCTTTCCTTTCTTCACCTAGAGCGCAGCTCGTCGACTATTTATTCCGACACGCATAAGCATCACACTCGCATGCAGTGTCACCACAACATGGTTACCAATACAAATAAAGGCAAACAGTTAGGTCCTACAACACAACTAGAACCCCGACAAAAACGAAGCAGCAGTTATGTATATCAAAATGCCATCAAAGACAAAAAAAGAGTGCAACCCTAACCTGAGCTCACACCATGAAGGGATGTGCCTGTCAACTGCAAGCATTACATTAAAATATACATTAAAATGTCAATGTAGATTGTTAACCTGCATTAATCCAAGTTCAATGTCTCTTGACACAAGTAAATCATGAAGCTACTTCAATTAACAAATTTCTATGGTCATTTATGCAATAAAGTGCAAGCTGCGAATGAAGCTGGCCAACCGGGTAGTGAAGAATAATTTTCTTCTTCTCTAAATCTTATTCTTGTTTTTCTGCCTGTCTTGGCTCTAGCATTAGAATGCAGAAAAACTTTCACATTCTTGACATTTCACCCTGATAATTGTTATTCCATAACGCATAATACTTCAGCATGAGCAATAATGGTTCCTTTTAACAGTAAATAAATAGTGGCAGAAAAAGCAATGTCGCTGGAGCCAACACGTCGACAAGAGGATTTGTCTCCTACTCCTTCTCGAAACATTGCCTCCAGCAATGCTTTTTGTTCTATGGCTCTTCATCATTTGAAGACTGTCTTCCTGTGTGTGTGCAGATGTCTTTTCAATGTTGTGTTGATGAAATTGGCATAAAAGAGAATTAGTAAACGTACCTGACGAGAAATTTTGGCTTCTTGGTAGATAACGAAAGAGTAACTGCGCAACATTGAGACACGGACAAAGGAGGCTTGTGTCTTGTCTCCTCCAGCCATGTATAGTCATTGAGCGATTACCCTATCTCTGTGTAAACGTATTGCCGTTTGCACAATAAAACTAAAATGAATAGCAGGAATGATGACAAAAAATTACATCAAGTAGCATCATACTGCTAAGAAGAAATTCCAAAGTGCCTGTGCAATTTCTCACCCATAACGTGCTGGATAAGATGGCTACTTCCTGTGGCTGTTGCCGCTTCTTCAATAGCTAAAATAAAATACATTTCAAAATTACAAAATATGCAGGAAAACAGCAGTAGACTAGAAGATAACACAGCATTTTCTACAAGAAAGTAAACTAATCACTGATACATGACAGACAAAATTTTTAAAAATTAAATTAGTAAAACAATACACCACACATTATATTTCATTCAATGCTGTCAGAGTAAAGTAATACCAAGAATTCTACTTTTACAATAAAGTACCCTACAGCGATTAAGCCAACTACAGCTGTACTTAAAATTTTACACGTATATTACAATAGCCAAGACAGGTTTAACTTGGGTGGGTTTATATGCAGCTCACTGGGAGGTGCAACTTTGCAATGAACTCATTTCTGCTTGCCAAATATACAAATATACTAACATAAAAATACAAATGAAAGGACCCTTTTTTCCACAAAACACAAGATACAAAACAGAAAATCCAGTAATATTATAAATTCACCACAGAACACACTTCGCTTTTGAAACCCTAGTAGGTTTCACTATATAAAGGTTGCAGCAAATTTGTGATTTTAAATAGTAAAGGAAAATAAAGATTACTTGAGAGATAATACATTATATATCGGTTTAGATTGTTAGCTAATGTTTCTGACCTGCAGCCAAAAAGACGTTAAATTTATTTTGTTTCAATGTTTATGCAGCATTGTAGTGATTTTATTATTATCGGTAATGTACCTGAAGCACTAGCGAATCTTCAAGATACACAAGCTGTCTTCAACGTTTTCAACCACTTGTCTTCGGCGGCGATTGTCACACTGGTGCTACCATTTTTTCTACACTTCAAGCTATGCAGTACTTGTTATTCTCCGGATTTTTCAAAGCGACAGGCCGCGCATTACTAGGATGAATAAAAACGGTGTTTCTCCTAGCAGTACAGCTTTGTTATAATATCGGATGCTTTCCTGAAGCCTCAGTCTGCCACAAGATTTTCACATGCATCCGGGCGCATGTCTGTAACTGCCAAGAGAAACGCCGCGTAAAATGTAGCCAAACCGGAAGGGCCGAGCACGTGCCGTTTGTAAACTCGAACAAAAGCTGATATACTCACCTGAGACGCTAAGAGAAAAATGGCATAATCAATCCATGCTGGCAGGCTTTCATATGCATCTGGCCGTCTCTGTTTATTACTATCTCTCACATCACAATGAAAGACAACGCAGTGCAGACCGCAACACTTCGGGTGCTTGCCAAGGTCCGGCGAGCTGCACTTGTTCGATGTCAGCAAAGACGATATCGGCGACACGGTGCTGCTGGCCATCCTAGTCGTCGCAATCACGTAGCACGGAAAGAAGTTCCCACCGTAACTTGCGGTAACGTTCGGTTGGAGTCACCCCTAACGCTTTGCTCTCAGAGCGATTCAACGACGACAGCGTGCTCGCACATGATGCAACACAACTACAAAATGGCGCCAGGCTTTTGATGGCTTCGGCTTTGATTCACTTTGGGGCCGCACGACACATGCACTAGTTTCGGTTTTCTTTCCTCGCGTTGAAAAAAAAAATTGTTTTGCTCACTGATAATTTTCGTTCACGTAAATAATGTTCACGAATGAAACAGCCATGAATTTAAACAAGGTAGAACTATTCACGTTTATTTGTGATAGCGGTTATACGGACACAACCGGTGAAATTTATCTGTTGGCGTTGCCGCGAGCTTACGTAAGAAGTCCAAGTGCGATAAGGTGCTATCCCGCGCCGTTGACTGCGCGCGTGAGAGCAAGGGTTCGAGGGTGAGCCGCGATGGATAGTGGCTTGATGCGCGCG
This sequence comes from Dermacentor silvarum, assembly GCF_013339745.2. Classification (NCBI taxonomy): domain Eukaryota; kingdom Metazoa; phylum Arthropoda; class Arachnida; order Ixodida; family Ixodidae; genus Dermacentor; species Dermacentor silvarum. The sequence continues at coordinate 150,354,461 of NC_051161.1, forward strand.
CAATGAAACGTGATAACTCGCGCGAAAGCCGGGGGAAGGGAGAGAGAGAGAATAACTTTATTTAAAAATAGACCCCAGTCGGGCGGCGTTAGTTTAGCACGCGTCTATTCTCGCCGTTGCTCTAAAGCGGTATTGCGCCACACTCGCCCTGATAGAGGTAATCTCTGATGGGTCCAAAGGCGGTGTGCCGAGGTAGCGTAATTTAAGGTTTCGGAGAGGTGTTGAAGGAAAGAGGCAGCAGAAGCGTTCGGTTCCCTCTGTTTGCGATCATCACGCCAGCGCTGTGACAGCAAGCGTTGGCGGTCAATTGAGGGAGATATGCTCATGTTAGCACGTGGGCGCGTGACCTCATGCTTGCTAATGTAATTAATAAACGATTCCTTAAGCCGATGAAACTACGAACCTTGCTTCGTGAAGTTATCTAATGCATTGCTATAGCTAACAAAGCTTCGTCTTTCGGGCGAAACTGCGACTTTTTGTTGCAATATTTAGAAGGGGGCTCAAAAGCAGTGTAGTGTACGCTGATGTTTCTTTCTGGTCGCGGAACCTAACGAACCACGGTAGCCCAGTGGCTGTGGTATTGTGCTGCTGAATTCGAGGTCACGGGTACAATTACAACCACGGCGGCCGCATTCCAATGGGGGCAGAATGCAAAACCGCTCGTGCACCATGAATTCCGGGCACGTTAAGGAACCCGAGCTGCTGAAAATAATCTGCTATTTCCCATTACCGTGTATCTCATAATAAGATCTCGGTTTTAGCACATAAACCCTCGAAATGAAATTTTATGTCACAGAACTACATTTACAATCTGCACTGTTGAGTGCATCCACTGAACTTAACTTGTTACCTCGTTGATGTGCTCCGTTTAGTAGGCAATCCTTTTCCTTTTTTTAGATTTACTAATGGTCATAATCCAGCGTGACAAATCCTGGTATTCCTTAGCACAGGAAACCAGCTATCGCTTAAACGTGCGAGCTGTCAACAGACAGGGTCAAGGAAAATCAACATTGCTGAACATGGGACGAAAGAAGTCGAGGTTTTGACGGAAGCCCGTCTGGTCGGGAGGCATCACGAAGAAGGGTAAAAAGGCACACCGACCACTGAAAGAATGCAAGAAAAGACGTTTCAGATTGTGAACAAGGCTCCCGTCAGGGGAGCTGAAACGTCTTTTCGTGCATTCTTTCAGCGGTCGGTGTCCTTTTTTTTACCCTTATTCATGGTACGAAAGAGTGAGACATTGCATTACAACCAGGACATAAACCCTGAAGGTCTGCCTGAACCGGAAGCAAGCATAAAGCCAGAAGAAATTATCTCGTATTTCTTCTCCTGCATTATAATCTTTCTCTCGTCAATTGCTGCACAAAAAGAAGTCGCGATCTTTCACGACGGCTCTTCGCAAGCCATTGGGAGTCAATTGACTCATGCAGAAGGGTTCACCATTATTTTATTGCGATAGCAATTATATGGACACTCCAAAGCGGATTTCTGCCGTCGGCGTCGCCGTCGCCGTGAGATTTCCGTATGACGTCAACGGCGATGAAATCGTCGCCGCGCTCCGGACGCTGTATGTGCGAGTGAAAGGGGGCCAGGGACGCGCGCTTTCACAGGAAGCGAACGCACCTCGAAGAGCAAACGCGCGTTCTGCCCTGTGCTCCCTGAAGGGCTGCAGAATTAAGCGTCTCTTTCCTTCTTTCCTTATATAGAGAGACTTTTTCCGTCGCGCGAAAGGATGTGGGAGGACGGGAGGGAGAAAGAGAGGGGAGACGACGTTTAGCTGCGGCACCAAATGCGTATTTATATAAAAACACCACGCGCGTTCAGTGCGAACGCGGGCAAAACGCCGACGGCGTCGGCAACAGTTCTGCGCGTTGCTGGTGCTGCTGCATGTCCAAGTTTCTACAGCTGACAAAACTACTATCCTTACTCCGTATAGCTCTCTACTAATTTGCTATCGCAATTGATGCTTCTCCTTTCGGGTGAAACTGCGACAACTTTTTGTGACTCTACTGACGCAAAATGGGGTCTTAGCACAGAAAAAGATAGTCACGTTGCTGTGACTAACTTTTAACCCTTTTTTCTTAGAGTGTCCGCCTCTCTCTCCTCTCCTACGCTCCCCCCTTTCTCACCTCTAGGAATCCGAACCGGCGCGCACGACAGGTGGCGCGACAGCTGCATACTCGGCTGGGGGTGCCACGGTAGTTCCGCGGTATGAAAATGACAGAGCGCGCGCACCTCATTATCTCTCCTGTGCAGCGCCGCGATGAGCGCTCGGGCCGCTGCCGCGAAACGGGAGCGGTGACGTGGCGATCTCGAACTTAGGGCTCGCGAAGTCGAATGGAAAGGTGAACGGCGGCAAGCGGACCCTGAACTCCGGGCTCGGGAAGCCGAATCGAAATGTCAACGTCGAGCGGTGGATCCCGAGTCGGCGCGGCCACACGAAGCCGAATCGAAACGTCAACGTCGAGCCGCGGATCCCGAAGCGACGAGGCAATGCGAGTCGGCGGCGAAGGCAACGAAACGCTTGAATCAAGTACTGGGGACCGATGGCGGGAACGCGCGGTTCCAGCAAGATTTCCTCGACTAGAGCTTCGGCCACAGCTGCACTGTGTGTGACCGGCTTTGGTTCAATAACAACCTGACCAAGGTCGGCAGCATCCAGAACGAACAACACCGGAACGCGGTCTTCGGCGTGCTGCGACAAGAGTTCGGACCGGCGAACCACGGTGAATTCATGTGTGCTCAACTTGCAATGAGGCGTTAACGTGGGGCAAGGTGCCAGTGATGAGCGTGACCAACGGCTACAGCTACCCGGCGAAACCCGAGCATCTGCCCGAGCTGAACCCGGTCGAAGAACGTCTCATCGCGCCGTGTCTGCCGTTCATGAGCATTCGATCGACGCCTTACGCACGGCAACGGGCAATACGGGATCAAGGGCCAAGTCGGGAACGTGTCCATCGAAGTGCAGGAACTCGTGCAATGCCTCCCCAGAAACGTCCCCGGCGACGCGGCCATCGACGTGCACATCAAACGAAGACTCCTCAGTAAGGCTTCGTACAGGCGCGGTCTCGTCAAGAAGAGCACCGTTCACGCGTGGCTCAACCATCTGGAGCAGAGTCCTCTCTACCGGCACTTCAACATCCAGATCGACTGGAACCGCCTGTCGCAGTTCGATGACGACGACGTCGAGTGCCACGACGACGATATCGAGCGCATACCCGACATCACGGACCTGGAAGACTCCGTGCAAGTCGTCGTTGCGCTCAACGCCATGCGCCAAACGGTGGTTTACGACGACGTTGTCCTCACGGCGACGACGATGACGGAGGAGGAGGAACAACTGCAGGGTCTGCTCGACAACACGCTAAGTCTGTACCTGGCTCCGGGCGAAGGCAAGATTCCCATCTCTCTGCTCTTCGACGAGTACAAAGAAGAGCTCGCCTTCCCGCGCATCTACCTGGGCGTTCCGCGCGTCATCACGGGTCCCCGTCCTACGCCGTTCACCAAGGCGAGTAGCGAGATCCGCAGAACTGACCGACGCGGCGCGGCCGCCGAGCACGTGCTGTACGTGGCCGTGAAGGTGACGCCACACAACGTGTCCGAGAAGACGATGACGTTCCGGACGAACGCGACCACCAACTCGTTCACGCGACAGCAACTGGAAAGTGGTGGGCGCGAGTTCCTGGACGAAGTGCTGAACCGTGACCTGGCGTTCATGTGGGGGGTCCCCATCACGGTTCAGTACTGGCAAGACCGCCGCAAGGACCTCTTTAACAGGCAACCACTACGTTCTCTCTCTTCTCTTACACATTCTCATTCGTCCTCTCAATGAAATTACACCATCTCCCGCTCAAGCTAACCATCTCCCCGCTGCTTCGCATCCACACATGGTTCCCTTTAGCGGGAGATGGAGTAGTTTTTTTAATGCGAAAGCATTATATGCCCCATGAAACCCACTTGACCACTGATGACCTCACAATCGCGGCGCTGGACCTGTTCCGGCTCGCAGTGCGAAATCCCAATATAAACAGCCACGGTGGCGGACGATCACCGTGGCGCACTCACAAAATTGAATTAAGGTGGATTGACGGAGATTAGGCCGAATTAAGTTAGAATAAAGAGGATTAAGGTGGGTAAAGGTAGATTGAGCTGGGTTAAGGTGGACTAACCTTGGTGCAAATTAGAGCCAGGTGCACTAAGCTGGAGTTTTAATTCAAGGTTATAACTTAAACAAGTCCTAATGCTTTCGCATTCAAATCAATTACAGATACAAAAGTGATTGTCAATTTTGCTGGTGTCAGGCTCTTCATATGCTTTATACCCATCGACTTGAAACAATGCATCTTGGTTTATTTATTTCATTTGTAATTATTATTATTTATTATTGGTATTTATTATTATTATTAGGAGCGGGGTGCTTGAAGCCTGCTTCAGGTCCAACGCGGTTTGGCCCTATATTGCACAATCTTCGGTATTGGCTCACGCTCACCTTTTTAAATTTTGTTTTGACGCACAAACCCGAAAAATACATGGAATCCTAGCCATATACAGCTTCGCTGTAATAGAAAAACGCGCAACTAATGCACACGGCCTTTCGCGACAACTATACACGTTTTCACGGGGGCGCTTCCAATGGTCTGGCGTGGAGAGTATGTGTCAGTGTTGCCTGTTCGGTCTGGACTGTGAGCTTGCCTTGCGCTTGCATTGCGGAGTGGTAGCTTTCCTTCGATGCTTCCGTTTATATTTGTCACGAATGACTTACGCTCGTAAATAATGGCATATATACTCATCAAAAGGCTACAGGCCAGCACTGTGCAGTTTATGAGTGCACAAACAACCAGCGCAAAAAAATGATTTTGGGGACTAAGTGTGTTCACAACACAGCACTCCGCGAGACCACTGCCGCGATGTGGTATGTTCACGCTTCGCCGGTTTCCTGCGTCACCTGAGGACTTGGCATTTCAGTCTAATGTGAACCAATGCACACATGAGTAAAATAACGCATTTTGATAAACTCTTTTCGGCACATTTCCCAATAGGTTGCGAGAATTGTCAGCTCTTCGATGCAATGTTTTCTCATATGTAGTGGCAGAGGCTACATTTGTTATTCTTTCAAACACTACTTCATTCCAGTGCCTAATACGGGGTCACACGGCGCACTTTTCATCGTGATCGAGCCCGATATGGGTCGAATTTCTTGGTCGCGATTGGCTTCTTTGCTCAATCTGCGGAAGAGAGCCAATCGCGGCCGAACATTCCAATCCAGATCGGTCTCGATCGCTATCAAAAGTGGCCGTGTGACACCGGTATAAGACAAATTGGAGCACTGTGCGAGAGAACTAGTCGGTAAATAAACTTCGCAACGATCTGGAAAAATCATGTCCTATGGAAGATGTATGCAGACGCTGTGTCCACCAAAACATTGTCTCTGCGTTCACACGCACCCTGCGCGGCCCTGCCCATAAAGGTGATTAACATCAACAGTGTGGTGCTGAATCGAGCTCACCCATCGTTGAGCGTTGTCTATGTGCCTGGGCAGCAAGAGAATGCAAAAACGAACGTGTCAACCTCATCAGTGCGGCCTAGCGCCAGTGTTAGAGTTCGGGAACCGTAATGCGCTAACTGTGCGTGGCGTAGAAATGCGCTAAATGAGCCCACGCAAGTAATAACGTAAAAAACGGTATTCGCATGGGTACGCGGACAGCATCATGCTTGCACGAATAGCAGTAACGAGAAAAATAAATTATTCGCACAGTCGATCAAGTGAAATACTTAAGTGCGTGTAGTGACCGCTTCGCTGACCACTAAGTGCTTTTCACTCACGGTCAGTAGTGGTTTACAGTCATATGCATATGTATTTATTCGACAATTGTTAAGACTCGACATTACTTTATTATGAACATAGCACAGTGAGACGGTGTAAGAGAAACACTAGAAAGAGCAGAGATGGCCCTAACGCTGCAATATTATTGGCTTATTTCGCTTCAGAGATAGCGCGCACGAACAATTCTTGCCGTACGCGATATATTCAATACAAACTTCTCGCACGACCTACGTTATGGTTCACCGTGAGCGAAGCTTTTTCCAAATTCAGACATTCGAAAGAAAAGCCATTCCAGGTAAACAAACGTAAAAAATATGTAAACAAATATATTTATAACAAGTCCTGTTATAATCCCTATTGGGATTGACAGTATGTATAAATAAATAAATACTAAATACTAAAAATAAAAATGTAGCACCTGGGCTGTACGAGTTGCACTGGCATCTGTGATCACTGTCGCGCGTCGGTTCGCTGCAGGTATCGCGCTGCTCGATCGCCACGCTTATGCTTTGACATTTGGTTATAAGCACCCTGCACCGCACCAGATCCAATAAATTTTGCATGATTGAGCTGTTCAGTTGCGTCGGAAGCGTATGGAGTAACCACCGCATATCTATCAACCACTGGCACGCGTCGTCGGGCCGCCGGCGCCTGGTTCTAAGCATTGCCCGGCAGCTACGTACGCGCCTGCTTTCGCAAAATGAGGCAGCCCTCAACCGCGAAACGTATAATTGTGATCAGATTCAATCGACGATATGGTCACATGTGCTCAGCAATAACAATGAATTATACCGCTGATTAGGTCTCAACGAAGCAGACGCGGATGCCGCAGCTACCGACGACGAAACACCACATCCACTGGCTGGGCTTGCTGTTTTCATGGCACACTACACTGAGCGTTTACGCGAGCACGTCAAGCGGCACAACACAAGCGAAGCGGAAGAAAACAATCGAAATAATGTGCGGCGAAGATCACACAACCGAAGTGCGGCCGGCCTGCTCTCGCAAGGCGCACAGTCCAAAATGGCGGCATAACATGTTCTGACGCTAGACTACGCCCGTGTCGGCAAATGGCGCTGCTCAAACGTCGGTATGTGAAAAGGCCTATAGTAACAACCGGCGCATCGTGTAAAGGACCAGCAGGACGCGGCTGAAATCGAACCCGCGACCTTGAGTTGAGTAGCACAACGCTATCGCGACTGAGCTAACGCGGTGGGAAGCTAATTGACGGCTTTAGCTGACAGAGTGTAAGAGTAGGGCTGCAGATCACAATGCAGAAGAGAGCGGTATGGCCAAATAGTCCTGCATAAGGACGAAAATTCGCGGCTGGCAGTTAGCCTCTCGAATCTTGCAAAGCTACATTTATCTACACCACGGTCCACTCACAGAGGATCGTGATCATGAGCAGGAAGATTACAGAAGAATAAAACTTCATATGAGCGCATGCGCCAGCTGTAGAAAAGAAGATGTCATATAAAAGCTGGCAGTCAGTCAAGGCAAGGACAAATACGATGGAAAGCTGGACTACACAAAGCGTCCCCCTCGTTTAATTATCGCCTGGTCTGATTTACATACCAGGTGTCACCAAGTCGTGAGACCGGACTGGTTATTAATACATGGCGCGCTCAGCACGACGGCACGCAAAGGCCAGAAAGCAGTGTTGTACGGAACGGTGTTCCTGGAACTAGTTACTTTTGGGAGGAACGGAGTAACGCCACCGCTACATTGAGGGTCAGTGGAACTGTAACGGTAACTTGTTACGTTTATGAAGGAACGGCTGAGGTAACGGCGTTCCTTCTGTAAACTTTTCACGGCATTGAAAAGACTCACGCACGTACGCAGCACGTCACGCAGGGAGGATGGGCAACCACATGAGGTGCAGAGCACTACCGCTTGCCTGTCAAGTGACTGTGGGTCATTTTTTTCGTGAATCTCTGTTGTATGTTTTTATTGCTAGGTTTCAAGATTTCCACGTGACGCTCCGTCCTGTAGTTTTTGTCCTCCGTGCGGGCATACCGGCTTGCCGCAAAGGAACCATGACGTCATGATCGCAGCGCCACTCGAGGGACTTCCCAGCGGATGGAAAGTTTCCAGTCTTCACAGGCAACGAGTCCATCCAGCCGAGACACAGGATAAGCAGTCGCGGTACTTGCTGGTACCAGTTGACTACCCACTGTCGCAGATGAAGAACTGTGAGGGATTGGACCAATTTTCCTCCAACACAACACGGCAGTACCCTCAAGCGCTTCGGTGGAACGGCTCTTCGACATTTCCAACACTTCGCTAACGAAAAAAATCACCAGCCCTTCCCAAGTCGAGAAAATGGTAGTAAGCACAGCTTGTGGCAAGACGACGCTATCGCAGGTGTTCCGCTTCTTTTGCCCTAAACTCACGGTCGGCGGCTCTTCCCTTACGTTTGGCCTTAACATCGGCTCTTCGGTAGCCCTTACGCTAAAATCGCCACGTTGAAGATGAGCCCTTTCCCGATCGAGTTCGCGGCGCCGTCGCTCAATAGCAGCCTGTTCCTCGGCGGAACGCACCAAGCGCGGGCGTTCCCATCCGGACGCCGAAACTGATCTGAGGCGAGGGAAGCCCGGCGGGGCGCGAGCCAAGCCCTTTCCCCGCACCTGCTAGTCTGGGAGAGGAGCTCAAATGTGCGGCCCCGGTATGAGCCACACGTGATTTCTTTTAAAGACGATAGTCTTTCTTGGGGAACTTAAACGCTGAAAATTTGGTCTGTCTGTCTGTCTGTCACCCGATTCAGCCAACCGGCCAAAGTTGAACCACTTCCTTACCGCCCACACTACTTAAACTGGTACGGCTGTTCATACTTGTGAACGTTATCGATCACAAAGTAAATATTACGCATATCTGAGGCGCAACATCACTAGGTAAGTATTAGGAGGTGTGTTCCTTTAATAGAAAATACATAGATACGTAACTCTAAAGACCCTAGATTCTTAAGCTGCGCTGAAAATGCTATGCTATGCGCGCCGACGAACGACGTTCCCCGACTGCGTGCCGACGAGCGCCCTCTGCCATGGAGGAAGGAAAACCTCTGCACAAGCTCATGTTTCCCATGAGACATGGGAAACATGGGACATGGCGCTGCGTGAGACATGGACGCCAGATGGCGTCCATGTCTCACGCAGCGCCTCCTCAATTTTATCAATGCCAGCCAGATGCGGCCGATTCCACATAAAGGAAGCGCTGTCTGAGGCAGGGCAAACATAAATGGCCGCTTGATGAAATAATGCGGTAAAATGAAATCTGTTCAAACAAACCTTCATGCCAGGACGGAAATGGTACGAGAACAGCATCACGGGTGGCCGCGGATCAGACCAGCACTCATGTAGTACGGCCGGCAGAAGACTATCGTCTTTCGACGACATTTGCAACGAAGCACGCAGATACGCGGCAAATTTTTTCTTTCCATCTTTCCTTCCTTCCTTGTTTTAGATGCGAAGCATCCTATGGTCGGGGCTATGTCACTCCCTCCCTTTCTCCCTTCATCTATCCATCCGCCGTGCGGCGTCCACACCCCTACTGCGCATGCGCGTCCTCCTCCTCTCGGCATTCCTCCTCCTCTCCGACGCTCCTCTCCTCTCCGGATTGCGCAACGAATGCAAACACCTGCGGCTCCGCGCGCGATAATACGAAGCAGATTAGGTTAGAGGCGCGACGGTAGGCTCTGCATACTCCGCTGGGGGGCGCCACTGCAGCTCGCGGTATAATAGTGTTTTAGTTGAGCGTCCTTACGGTGCGCTCCGCTCCGATCTGCCCCGCTAAGCCACAGCGGAGCGGCGGACGATTTTCACGTTTTAGTTGTGCGTTTAACGTAGCGGAACGAACCTTTCGTAGATGCAGCGCCCTCTGGCCAAATTCAGCGTAGTGAAACAAAATAAAGAACCGTTTTGTCACTTTTAGAAAGTAAGGCGAATATATATATATATATATATATATATATATATATATATATATGTAAATTATTTGTTCATGTAGTATCAGACGGGTGCTTGTAATGCGTTGCCGGTCCATTTTATCGAGTTGCAAAGGAAGCGTCGACTTAGTGAGCGCCACGTGATAGCCAGCGAGGTTGCATTTTGAATCCAATCCAATCCTTTCTAACGCCAATGCGCTGGCGACGTTTTTATTAGCTGTGCTGTTCATTTATTTCCTTAAACAACCAGTTGGAGGTGTATTACACAACTTATTCGTGCTCGCGCGACTAGTACCTCGATCCAAGGTGCTTCGATGTACGCGCGAGAGAGGGCGCGTGCATCGACCACACTCGCTAGCGGAAGGCAGCAACGCTCCGCTTAGGCAGCTTGTAAGCGGATCGTGTTTCTCGCTCCGCTAGCCGGCTTACGGCTAAGCGGAGGACGCATGCGCATTCGTGCTTCCGCTCCGGTCAGCGGCTAAGCGGAGCGTAAAAACACTAAACTAAAACTGTCTAATCATGCGCACGCGCGCTCCGCTCCTCTCATTCTCCTCCCGCAACGTCGCGATGAGTGCCACGGACAGCGCCAGCGTCAACGCCAGTGTCAGCGCCGTGGACAGCGCTGCGAAGAGGGCTCGAGCCGCTGCCACGAAACGGCAGCGGCGACAGGCCGATTCCGAACTTCGGGCTCGCGAGGCCGGTAGCTACGTACCTCAACCTAACGGAAACGACGAACTGAAAACTACTGGGAACTTGAGTCGACACCATGGCTGCTTCGCATACTACTCAGGGTGCCCCTACGCGAAGATGGTGTAATTTTTTATTCTTGGACCTAGCTCATACGAGCATATCCAATGCAGGTATGCGCCACGCGTGATTTTTTTATCGTGAATGGGGACGTAACTGACGAGCATGTGATGTTATTGATGTCATGGCCTATTAGTCATATTAGTCATACATTCGTACCCTTCCATGCCAATTTTGTGTATGTCAAGCGAACGAGACGCGAGCTTTTGACACGTTTTCGATAGGGTTTTAGCGTGACACCACAACCACCGCCGCCAACACTTGTGAGGCTATACAAGCTTGCTTGAAAAACGGGTTCGTCTGTCAGGCACGAACATCGAGATCCAACTCTTGCTGAGTTCAAACAAGGGACTTAACTAAGTTGCGAATATGTATTATGGACATTTCTTTTTCCCACTCATACTGCAACATTGAATTAACATTCATTAAACGTCTATGTATTGTTTCTTTCGATGTGGTTTCTTGTGCAAGAGATTTAATTATATTCGTGCATGTGAGCAACTCTCTATTTGCACATCTGAAACGCACTATCCTGACTGCGCAATTTAAGACCGCAGTGGAAAGTGCCTTATGTTTTTCACTTGTAATAGACGAGCACCAAAGTTGCAGTTAGACAACTCTGGGGTATGCCCGGTGCTTCCTGGAAAAATTCATATATGAGCGCTTCTTTGGATGCCTTTTATTTCCAGATAATGTGCTGCCGTTATGTTGAAATTCGTATAACATATGTAATTCGATGCGTGTTTTCAATTACTTATTTTATTTCGCCTCAGGATCATGCGACACTATTTAACAGCGAAGCTACTTAAGGAAAGAAAATGAAATAAACTTTCTTGCCGAGGCGGGATTCGAGCCCGTGTGCCCACGGTCCCAAGGCGAACGTCGTAACCACTAGGCTATACAGCCACGCTTGCAGAGCATGCGTTTATGCGAACCTTATGATTGCGTTCGAGCGTCGCCGTCTTCGTCCACAGCTGGCGCGTTCGCGCGCTCGTGCAATGCGAGGTGAAGCGAGAGAGAGAGAGAGAAACAACTTCATTTATCGCATCTTAAAGGGAAAGGGGCTGCGAGAAGAAGGCGAGAGAGGTTGTCCTACTCACGGTAGGCCACCTCTACCACCTCAGCCCACCTCATGATAGTTCCCTGAAGTTCGGGGTTGTAGCTGCGCATGGCAGCCTCCAATAGCTCCCGACTACTTAAAACTCTACAAAGGTTAGGGGGTGGGGACTGGTTCTTGCATTGCCACATAATGTGGTTTAGGTCCGCTCTGCCTACGGGACAAAACTTGCTGGCTGAGCTAGGGTATATGTTCAAGGGTGAATTTTGTGACGTAAGGCAGGGGATAGAAAAGTTTTTCGCACCATGAGAGCACTGACGGCCGTCGCAGTGACGGCCGTCGAGACGCGTGAAAAGAAATTATCATCATCATGAGTAATAAGGTGAATAGTTCGCGCACACTTCCGGGAAATGCTGAGCTACGATCGCCCAGCTTCGCTGTTTCAAGTGTTGCGCGGCCGAGTGCAAGGTTAAGCGTTTTCTAAATGCGAATAATTTCTTGGTGAACATTTGCTACATTGAGAGTATCTATCTATCTATTTTGCCGCCTACAAATTTGTGCTCTCATGGTCGTTTCGTTAACTTGGTATGTACCAAAATCGGCATACAATGATAACAGTATATGACGAACATAAATGATTTGTCATCACATGAATGTCATGACATGAGTATCATGTAGGTCATGAAACATCCGCCTACATCTTGGTGCTCTCATGGTCGTTTCGTTCCCTTTGTAGGTACCAAATTTGACATATTATGACAGGAGTGTATGACTAACATAAGTGATAGGTCATGACATAAAGGTCATGATATGCGTGTCATGTAGGTCATGACAATGACCCAGCGAAAAATATTAACACTCAAAAACCACTGAACTTGGTTCGGACATGGGTAATAAGTGAAGGAAACACTAAAGGAGTCTGGTAGAAATCATAGTCATGAGCATGACTCAACAAAAATGACAATGACTCAGCGAAAAAATATTAACACTGAAAAACCTTTGAAATGGGTTCTGACGTAGATACTAAGTGAAGGAAACAATAAAGGATGATGGTAGAAGTCATAGTCATGAGCATGACTCAGCAAAAACGACATTGACTCAGCGAAAAAAGATTAACACTCAAAAACCACTGAAATGGGTTCGGACGCGGGTACTAAGTGAAGGAAACACTAAAGGATGGTGGTAGGTCATAGTCATGACCACGAATCAGCAAAATGACAATGACTTAGCAAAAAAAGATTAACACTCAAAAACCAACGAAATGGTTTCGGACGTGGGTACTAAGTGAAGGAAACACTAAAGGATGGTGGTAGGGCATAATCATGAGCATGACTCAGCAAAAATGACAATGACTCAGCGTAAAAAGATTAACACTCAAAACCCGTTGCAATGGGTTCGGACGCAGTACTAAGTGAAGAAAAAGTCATAGTCACGAGCATGACTAAGGCTTTCGCCTTAAGGTCTCTTAAGTGTATCTAAAGGGACTCCTGAGGACTCATGACATGAATGTCATGGCATGCGTGTCATGTAGGTCATGAAACAGCCGCCTACGTCTTGGTGCTCTCATGGTCGTTTCGTTAACTTGGTAGGCTCCTCGCACACTGCTTCGCATAACATCGATTCCCACAGGGCGTGGGATCTGCCGGCTTTTTAATTAAATAATCATAAAATGTAACGTTAATGTAACGGCCCGTTCCAATGTTTCAAGTGTAACTGGAAAGCGTTCCTTTCGCATTAAAGGAACTTCTAACGGGAACTCGTATCAATATTGGGAAGGAACGAGGAACGAGCTTTCGTTTCTGTTTTAGAGGAACGTGTACAACACTGCCAGAAAGGCACGACCGAAAAGAGCACTTGCCTCCGCCGCGCCTTTGCGTCCGTGGTGTGCTGTCACGCTGTGCCCATCATGGACTACCGAGTTATGGCCTGCAGTGTACCGCTATTATACTGAGCTTTATTGCAATAAATGAGTAGCCGCTCGTAGACAGCAAAGAGTCCCAGCCCGAGCTCTCCCTCTAGAGCCACGCGCTCGTAATGCCGCCGACTCTGCTGCTCTTCTTGTTCCTTACAACTGCCCTCCTGTAAAATAAAGAGAGCCATCCTGGTATGCTAATTGGTGGGTGCGACAAGGGGGTCAGAGTAACTTCAATCACTCAACGTGCCCAATGTCACAGCCACGGCGACGTTGATCTGAGGCAGGTGTCAATGGCTCGATAATATATTTGACAAGTGATGTGTGTTTGAGAACATGGTAGGGGCCATCGTACTTAAAAAAAACGTTGCAACCTGGGTGGCATATCGTCTAAGCCTTTCCTTTAAATGTCAATCAGTGGACTATGGTCACTCTCGAGCATGAGGGACCGGCCATAAACAAAATGATTGAACTTTTCGCAAGCGAAAATCAAAGCCTAAACCTCATTTTCAATTTCCGAAAATCTTTCTCCGTTTCTCCTAACGCTCTTGACGCGTACGCTATCGACTGACAGCAGTCCCCATGATGTTGCAGGAGCGCCAAACCAACACTACTCTGAGAGGCATCAGAAACTACTTGTGTCACCAAACTTGGATCCCATATGGCAAACAACAGCGCTTCACTGAACGCCTGACATATAGCCTGCCATTCGCTTTCGTGATTCGTTTTCTAATCAAAGATAACGTCTTGTTTGTTTAGGAATCGTAAAGTCGACGTCCGCTGTGACAGTGACGAACGGTACTTTCTCAAGGAGATAACGGCCCCAAGAAGCCGTTGTACAACCACTTTGTCCTAAGGTACTGGCATTTTTTTTAAAAGGCCGTCCACCACATCGGAATTTGGCCTAATGCCCTTGTAGCTAATGATGTCACCCAGGAAAAGAACATCTTGTTCACCTAACTGGCATTTCGATGCATTAAAAGTAAGGCCCGCTTTTTCTGCTGCTCCTATTGCGCTGCGCAGTCTCTGATCGTGTTCAGCCCAGGTCGCTCCCCAGTTAAGCACATCGTCTACGTACATGCATGCACCGGGAATACCATCGAAAACTTCGTTGAGGGCTTTTTGGAACACTTCGCTAGTTGAAGCTATGCCGAATAGAAGTCGAAGAAAGCGATAATGGCCGAAAGGCATTCCAAAAGTGCATATTTTAGATGATTGTTTGTCTAATGGGATTTGATGAAATCCCGCATTTAGCGTCGAGACGCGAAAAACACCGCCCAAGCACTCCGTATAGATGGTTAACAAGCGAAGCTGAAACGCGCGGCCCAGGTGTTTAGCAGTGGGTTAATGCCGACACTGTATTATTGCAGAGTTTCTCAATTATTGCAGTGTTTGCATTGTATTGCAGGGTTTCTCAATTATTGGTTATATGTTTGGGTTTCTAGTGGAAAGCAAGCGCCAATGGCGGGCGGATGCTGCTAACCACGACGCCGAGCTAACTCGAGATATCGAACGCATGCGACAATGGCGAGCCGAGGTGACGGCGTTGCGGGCAAAGCAGCGCCAACGTGGCAATGGCGGGAACGCGTTTGCTAACGACTTCACTAACGGCGCTGCCAATGGCACTCGCGCTTGTGTGCGACGTAGAGAACAACGTAATTGACGGCGCAGCCAATGGAGACGTTTAGCGAAACACGGGACGAACGGTTTTTCGTTTCCCCTAGCCATATACAGATTTCGCTGAAAAACCTTCGCGCCTGACAAGTCCCCTTCAATACCCTCTCGGCGCGGCATTTGGCATTGTTCCCTCTTGAGGTTTTCGTTGATGAGTCTTGGGTCCATGCAAACTCGCAATTTTCCGTCTTTTTTCAGCACCATGAAAAGCTGGCTTACACAGTCCGTAGGGATGCTGACCTCTGGAGAATGCCTACTTTTCCCATCGGGTCTAGCTCAGCACGGAGAGGCTCCTGCAGGGACAAGAGAACTCTTCAAGCTGGCTGAGCGACTGGCACGGCATCCTTATGCTGCTTGATATTGTACTCACGCGGGGCGCACTCTGTGTCGCGGAAAAGATGCGGGAATAACATGGCGATTGCTTCATTGTTGCGCGTTGTCACGCTTTAACAACGCGCTGGACAATCCCTAGCTTCTCGCTGGCTAAGCCTAAGATAGCACTGTGGTCCATCTTGACAACAACAACTTCAACGCTCACTGTGCGGTTGCCAATCGTGACGAGCGCTGAAATGTTCCCGATATGCTTGATGAACATGCCAGCGTAGGACCTCGGAACGGCGCCACTGCACAACAGGCTGGTCGCCTTGAGCTAGTATAACATCGCAGGTGGCACAAGGTTTGCATGTGATCTTTTGCCCACATTGAACGTAACGTATTTGCCGTCAACGCCTTCGTCCACACGCATGTCTCATTCTCTGTTAGCACTGCAGCAGGCGACATTCAGTACTGTGGAGTCGTCGTTCTGATGCTGTACCTCGTAAACGCTCTTTCTCGCTGCAACAACACGTGAAGTGGTTTCGCCCATTACTCGAGTAACAGACTTTGCCGGGGGCTGGCCTGCGTCTTAGGGCATGTCTTAGGTTGCAAACGTGTACATTTCGCGTCGCGCATGGTCCCTGTCGGAGGGCACTTACTGACCGTGACAGCTTTCATATCGAGTTATTCCTTTGTATTGTGGCAGAATGCCCTTTGACGAGCTCATGTTTCTGCCGCCTTGCATAGGATGAGCACCTTTTTCAAGGTTAGGCTTTTGTCCCTAAGCATCTTCTCTCGTAGTTTGTTCCAAGGTGAGTTTGTTCGAAACGCACCTTGGTCGCGCACCATATCGTCTGCCATGGTCCCGAAGTGGCCGTGCTGCGCTTGTCTTTTCAACGCGCGCAGAAACTGCTCGGAAGGGTCCGCCTCACATCGAATACGGGAACGGAAGACGTATCTATCGTGGATTTCATTTTGTTGCTCCACGCAGTAACGTTAGACTTTGGCAATCATCGTAGCGTAGTCTGCCTTGTTGTCTGCCTTATTGCGTTGTTTGCTTCTCCGATGAGCACAACGTTGTTGAAAAGGTCCAAGGCTTCCTACCCCGCCACGCTGAGCAGCAGGGCCTTCGGCGCTGCCAACGTCGGACTGGCTTAGCATGCCGTTGCTTGCAGGAAAAATTCGAACTGTTGATGAAATCGCTTCCAAGACCTTCCGTCATCAGCTGTCAAACGTAGCGCTTCAGATGACCTTAGGTGCTACATATCTTTGATAATCACGTTCGGCTATCCCAGGAACCCGCCACTAGCGACGGTAGCATTCTTCCCACTTCTGGCACGATGTTTCAGTACCGTGTGGAACGGTACCGCGAAGTTGCGGAAAAACCTGCGTCGGGCAGACAGGCCGTTGTGTGAACAAACGAATGACGGAACATGCCAACAATTTAACTTCGCGGTGCCGCATCATTCATATGGGGCCGGACTACCAGCGAAGCTGTTTAGGCTGCATAAATAGGCTGCATACATCATGAAACAGTACATTTTTTCCATAGGGCACCGCACTATGCCTACACAAGCGTCGTTGCGGTCGCCGCGCCTCTCGTGGATATGTCGCAACCGCTGCTGCAGCCGCACCGGCAGCTCCGACGCGCGGGACACTATAACCACAAACGCGCAGTAGTAGTGGTACGTGCATAGCCGCCGTCGCCACGGTCTTTCCCTCTCTCCCACTACCCTTCTTCATTGCTGCAGTGCTGTCGCCAGTCTTTCCTCCTCTTCCCTACCCGTTTACATTGCTGCAGCGCCATCGTCACACTATTTTCTCCTTCCCCTTACCCGTCTCCATTCCTCTCCATGCGTCGTGATACGGACGTAAGCCCCCCCCCCCCCCCTCCCCCCACCTTTCCTGGGAATGCATGCGGGGGATAAAGGTAAACGGCTCCACTGGAAAACAAATTTGGACGAGAGGCCGAGGCTATTGGAAGCACCGCCAGCCATTCAAGGGAGTCAGGAGAGAAATCTGGTGCGGGATGTTCTTCATGAGCGTTTTTCTGGCGGTGCTGCTCACGAGACATGAACGTGTGGGCTGGTTCACGGTCTTCTAGAGCGGGTCTTGCAGCTTCAGAGATTGGGACGCACTCCCGGATTGTATAGCAGAACGGCGTCGATGGTACGACAGGGGTGTCAAACGTAAAGGAGCAAGAAAGAAAAATAACCAGTAGTAGACTGTGTCGCGGTGTTACATGCATAAATGACGAATGGATGTATATGGTCACAGTTAGCATTATTGGATACGACGTCTTTTGGCGCGCATGTCCTCGAGAGTGCAATTCAAATGGTATTGGCCTTTAGTTTGGGGATGATACGATGTGCTGGTGCGGTGAACGATCTGGCATTCATCAACAAGTGCCTGCACGACGTCAGACAGAAAGGCGCGGCATCGGTCACCGAGGATTTCTCGTGGGGCGCCACACCATACGAAGAAGTTTCGAAGATAAAAGGAGGCAACACCGCGCGCAGTGCCGGCTGGTAGAGCTGCTGCTTCGCCATATCTCGTGAAGTGGTCCACTGCGACAATAACCTAATGTTTGCCAACTGCAGTAAGCGGTAACGGACCGCACAGGTCCACACATGCATGGTCGAATGAGTGAGAGGGGCATGGGAAAGGTTGCATGGGACCAGTTGGACAATAAGATGATAGTTCGCGGCGCTGACAGTCTATGCAAGGTCGATCCAAATGGTCGCGAAGCTTGGGGCGAAAAGCGGTTCAGAACGAATTGTCACCGACATCAGCAAGGGTGGTTATGGGAGCAGCGATTGAAGTGCGACTATGTTTGGAGGGAACAAACATTGCGAAAAAAAGCGTTTTTTTAATTAAAGCGATACACAGTTACATGCATTCAACGAAAATAAAATTTCTAATCAATTTTATATACGCATGGCGAGAAAAGAACAACTCTATTTTACTTGATCATTATGAATAAATACATTTTTTCAGCGCCGACCGTAAGAGCACCCACCGATAGCGGTGGGCGTTGACGCCGCTATCACTTGCAATGCAATGCAGCTCTCGAAGTGGGCAGAAAGGGGCGCTCGGAAAGTTCACCTGTTAGATACGCCCCCCTCACATGTTGTGTTGCTTTGCTTCTCGACGTTTGTCTGAATTTGGTGACGCGTGTATCTTCATTGTTTCTTAACCTGTTCAGTCAAAAGTAGCGAGTTGCGACCGGCAGATAATTGTTTACTTTAGTTGCTTTTGTGGGACAGCGCTGGCCGACGGGCTTAGCGTCCGACGAAAGGACGAGCACTCTACGCCCAAAGTGTTCGTCGGCCTCCAAACAAAGTATGTTCTGCGCAAGGGTGTGGTTTCGGCACCTGTATGGCTGAACTTTTCCTGCATCGGTTTCGGCGCTGAAAGCTCGAAACGCCCATCACGTCGAATAGTAGGGGCATTTGAATATATATAGCTCTAATGGCAGACTCCCGAAAACAAATTTCGCGCCTTTGAGAACAAAATGGCGTCACTTCAGTTTTTAACGGATATGGCGTCACATTATTTTTCTTCCGCCGGAAGTGTTCCCTCCTCAGACAGATGGCGCTAAGCCCCATGAACCACCGATGAACCGCCATGTTTTGAACGTATGGGCTTCTATGGAAGCTTCGCTACGAGGTGTATTTACCGCATGAGCGAACAAACTTGCGAACCAATGTCACGCCAGTAATGCCGATGGCGCAGACACTCGCATGTTTAAAAAGAAACTGCGTGCGCCCATTGTAGATGGGCATGCAAGGAAGCGCAGGTTTCTGAGCGCAAGCTGAAGCAACCACGAACGGCAAGCCAGATGCAACGAGCAAGAAAGTGTTTATTGCCGAACAACAGCGATTCTATAATCGGTAGTCACCGACGGGGGAAGGGAGTTGTGAGAGAGGGCAAAGTTTGTAACAGCGATAATACACTAAGCGCGCGTGCCTTGATACGTGAACAGAAGATGCGAACGAAGATACAACAGCCTTCTTCGCTCTTAAGGTGAAAAGCGGTCGGGGACGCGTCTTGCACGGGTCGATCGGCGTAAACCTGAGGTTGCATCCCCCACGGTTTCGGTGCCGGTGGTTCTGCGGACGACTATGTTCGCTCTGGGCGATTGCTCCAAGTCCTGCACTGATATGCGCTCTTTCACTTGGTCCAAGTGCCGCCGCACGAGCTCACTCTACGGTCCCTCTGCGGTTACAATGCGTGACCCCTCCGTGGCTTGAATTCGCGCTGGTGTCCATGCGTCTCCCAAGCCGTAGTTTCTGACCCAGACAGGCTCGTCTTTCTGAAATGAATCGTTGACATATGGGGTTGACTGTGGTGCCCTGGCGCATTTCTAGAGGGCGACACCAGGTTGTCTAATCTGGAGCGCATGTCACGTCCTATTATTAGTATTGCAGGCGTTTTGCCGCAGACTAACGGTGTTCTTCGGTAGCTGTGAAACAATCTGGCCAGTCGCGTTTGTACGGACCCTCGCTTTTTTTTCTTTTGGCCTTGCTCTATGGCACGCGCCATTCGTTTCTTCAACCCATTGGACTGGAGGTGATATGGGGCGTTACGTACATGGTGGATGCCGTTCCTTCTAACGAAATTAAGTCCGGAATTCTTGGCTTGCAAACTGCGCCCCACTGTATCAATTGTTCGAGGCAGCCCAAACGTGCAGAAGAGCGTGCGCAGTGCGTCGGTTGCTATCCCAGCCATGGTAGTTTTCAGCGGCACCGCCTCAATCAACTTGCTGTGAGAGTCCAGCACAATCAACATCACGCACCTTTCCACCGCACCGGTGAAATTAATGTGAACACGTGACCACGGCGGTCGGTGTTCCGGCCATAAAACTGGTGTATGGCGGGGCGGCATTGGCGCTGCTTGAACACACACGAAGCACGTTTTCCCGAGGAGTTCGATATCTTTATTGACGCGGGGTTACCACAACAGCGACTGAGCTAGTCTTTTCATTGCACCGATTCCCTGATATGTGTCATGCAAAAGCTGCAATACTGTCTTGCTTCTTTAGACACGACCACTCGGTGCCCCCAAAACACGAGGTCTCTTCTCACAGCTAACTGGTCCCTCCGGCAAAATCAAGGTTGCAATGATGCTTGCATTTGCTTTAACTGCCGCGGCCAGCCTTCCCGCACCCATTTCTGCACTGTTTGCAGTTCTTCATTCTCGGCCGTATAGCGGACCAGTTGTGTACTGCTGATAGTATAGCGTTGTCCAAAGAGGTAGTAAGCAGCACATACAGTCCTCGCTGTCGTCCTCTGCTGCCGCTAAGGTGTCCTGTGCTCCGCGCAGGGGCAGGCGGCTGAGCGCATCCGCCGGCACATTTACCTTACCGCTCTTGTACTTGATGATGTAGTAGTAGTTGCTCAAATGTAGAGCCCACCGTTCTATACAGGCTGCAGCCATGGCCGGATCAGGCTTGTCTGGGTGAACATTGCTACAAGCGGTTTGTGGTCAGTCATGAGCGTGAACGCCCGGCCCAACAAATATGCCCAGACCTTCGACACACCGAAAACTAACGCTAGGCCTTCCTTTTCGAGTTGCGATGAGTTCCGTTCAGCAGCCGTGAGAATGCTGGAGCGGAAGCCAATGTGCTGTTTCGTGCTCTCGGACGCGTCGTGAGACACAACCGCTCCAATTCCCACTGCAGAGACATCGAACTCTAGCACCATAGGCTTGTTTGGGTCATAATGAGTTAAGAACTCTGCGTAACAGTAACGTTTTCACCTCTTTGAAGGCCTGCTACTGGGCGTGGCCCCATTTCCATTCCGCATTTGTGCCCAAAAGTTCATATAGTGGGACCAAGGACGCATCTGGTAAAACCTTCTGGTAGTCGGTTACTAGCCCCAGAAACGTTCTTCACTCGAACACCCCACGATGTGCCTAAACTTTTAGGATAGCCTCTACATTTTCCATTTTAGCATGAAGATATTTACTGCTGATCTTATGTCTCAGAATTCCACCTCCTTCTGCCGAAACTTATATTTCTCTCTATTCAGTCGTATCCCGAACTCACGGAATCTCAGCAATACTTCGCCCAGCGTGGTGGCATCATTGAGTTTTTCAGCAATAATTACATCATCCAGATAGACTTGTACTCCTGGTAGTCCTTGCAATATAGTTTCCATGCGGGGTTGGAACAGCACCGGTGCCGAAGATACACCGAACGGTAGGCGGGTGAAGCAAAAGAGGCCCTTCTGCGTGTTCACGGTCGTGAGCAGCTGAGATTCTTCATCTAGGGCGATTTGAATGTATGAATCTCGTAGGTCAATTGTTGTGAACACCTCGCCTCCTTTCAGTGACGCTAGGATGTCATGTATCCGAGGAAGAGGGTATTGTACAATGTGGCATGCTTGGTTGACTGTGGATATAAAGTCTCGTCACAACCGAATGTTGACATTTCGCATAAGTATACAGCCAACAAGGGCGCCGCCCACTCGGAATGAGGAACCGGAACAAGAATTCCACTCTCAACTAATCGATCGATTTCGGCCTCGACCTTTGGGCGCAGTGCGTACGGCACCTGTCGTGCTTTGCAAAATTTGGGCACTGCATTATCCTTCAAAGGCAGATGAACGGGCTGCCCCTTTGCGCTTCCTAGCACGGGTTTAAACAGGTCGGCGAATTCCTCCATCAAGCTGTCTATGCCACTGTCACCTCCAACGTTGGCGGTCAACTGATCTTCATCGGTCGAAGTGGTCCTGCTGAGCACTGGCTCCCCGAGCAGTTGTAACGCTCCTATGATGTCACGGCCACACAGGTTCGGACTCGGACATCCCAGCACAGTCACGACGTCCTTCGTGGTCCTCAAGCCGAAGGACCCCTCGAGCTGCAACTGGCCGCGCACCGGCAGTGTAGCGAGGAAATATGTCAGCTTCAGCGAGGACGTCTGAAATTTCGGCCATGTAACTTTGTAACCAATTAAGTTACAATGTAACCAATTACATGTAACCAATAAAGTTACAATGGAAACCGGAGATGCTGTGTTTAACTACATCGTAATCGGCACTCCGCTCCAATGTAGGATGCGCATTATTGGCTTTACGGCACTAACTTTCCCCAGAAAATTATCTGCGATACCGACCTGAAAAATACCTTCCGCCCGGAGATCGTCAACGGATTCATCAGGGGTTTGAATCGCATTTATTTCCTGTCGTTGCCACGTTGTATTTCCTCTTGTTCTGCCGCTTGGACACATCTCCGCGATATGACCTCGCTGCTGACACTGGTAGCACCTTGATGTACGGAATCGACATGCCCCGGAACAGTGTCCCTTATTTCTGCACCTGAAGAATGGGGACTTCACCTCCCAACCCTCGCTCCGTGCACCTCGGCCGCTTATCGCGTGCGCGCCTTCATCCTCAGGTGCACTTCGAAAAGTCTTCAGGTTTTGCTCTGCCATTTCCGTCGCCAACGTAAGTGGCTCTGCTTCGCCTTTGTGAGGACGGTTTTGCGAGCAGTTGACGACGTACCGCGGAATCTCGAAGACCGCAAACTATCCGGTCACGGAACATCCTGTCTAACGCTGAGCCGAAGTTGCAGGTGTCCGCTAATTGCCGAATCGACACAACTAAATCCCTGACTGGCTCGCCTGGCATTTGGTTGCGCCAAAAAAATTGTAGGACGGGGCTATCTCGTTGTCGCTTGGCGAAAAATGCTTCTGCAGCACATCCTGTACTTAGCTGTACGTCAGTTCATTCAGCTATCTTGGTTCGCACCGTCGGCTTACGACGGACACGGTGTGGGTGCTAAGCCGGGCCACCAGCAACGCCCGTTTCTACTTGTCCGTGATGTCATTGCCTTCGAAGAAAGCTTCCATTCTTACTTGATAAGCCGTTCACTGGTCAGTAGCTTCCTCGAACTGGGGTGGGCTTGCGTATCCCGCCATGGCTTCTAAGGATGCGGCCCGAGAGGCGAAGGGGGGGGGGGGGGTGGCTATCCCATTCTCGTCGCCACTGAAGCAACCACGAACGGCAAGCCAGATGCAACGAGCAAAAAAAACGTTTATTGCCGAACAGCGTGTTAATAAGCGCTCGTTGACGACAAGGGAAGGGAGTTGTGAGAGAAGGCAAAGTTTGTGACAGCGGTAATACACTAGGCATGCACATGCCTTGATATGTGAACAAAAGATGCAAACGAAGATACAACAGCCTTCTTCTCTTGGATTGACGAGATGCCATTAAAAAAATTGTGGGGTTACACTTGCCAAAACGACGATCTGATTATGAGGCACGCCGTAGAGGGCGACTCCGGAAATTTGGACCACCTGGGGTTCTGTAACCTGCACCTAAATCTAAGTACACGGGTATTTTCGCATTTCACCCCCATCGAAATGCGGCCGCCGGAGATGCCATTTACGAGTGTCTGGCGTGTAACTGATTGCGTACGGCGAAATGAGAAGCCTTACTGCGAAGCGAGAGAGGTACCGCGAGATTGGGCTGCCGGGATATCTAGTCTATGAGGGGGGCGATTCAGGAGTCACGTCGCTGTTAAGAAGCGATAGGGTCGACATCGATCCAGGAAAACTCGGGACCAGAAATGCAAAGGCAGTCAGTGGCGTCACATCGTAGGGGAGAGTGGGAAAGAGCGTCGGCATCAGAGGGCTTGCGGCAGGATCCATATACCACACGTATGTCATGCTCTTCAATTCGAACAGTCCAGCGAGCAAGACGGCCGGATGGGTCTTTTGTAGGAGAAAAGCCAATGAAGCGCGTGGTTGTCTGTAACCAAGTCAAAAGGGCAGCCGTAGAGATAAGATCGGAACTTGCTGAGTGCCCACACGAAAGCAAGGCACTCCTTTTCTGTAACGCTCTCGCTTGATTTGGCTTTGGTAAGTTTGCGGATGACATATGCGACGACGTATTCGACGCGTTCCAGCTGAAGTTTGCACAGGAACAATGCCGAGACCAAAACCGCTAGTGTGTGTATCGGCGTTGGTAGGTGCCTTAGCGTCAAAGTGACGTAAAATTGGAGGTGGCATTAAAATACGACGAAGGATGGTAAAAGCGGTGTCGCATTCTTCGGACAATGTAGACAGGTCACAGGAACTCGCCCAAAGGAGTTCAATAAGGGAAAATATAATTGTCGCAAAGCTGCGAACAAATTGCGGGAAATAAGAAAAGAGTTCGACAAAATTTCGAAGTTCTTGCATATTCGTGGGCTTAAGGAACTCGGTGACAGCACGAAGCTTTGCAGGGTAAGGAATAATTTCTTCCTTGGACACCACGTGTCCTAAAATAGTCAGTTTCCATGCGGCGAAGTGGCGCTTTTTAAGTTTTAGTTGTAGGCCAGCGTCTCAGGCATGTGAGCACGTGTTCTTGGCGAAAGAGGTGCGTCGTAAAGCCAGGAGGGAAGACAACGATGGGGTTCAAGGTAACAAAGACATGTAGGCCAGTGTAAGCCACGCAAGATGTTGTCCATCATTTGTTCCAATGTAGCAGGCGCGTTACAAAGTCCGAAGGGCATAACGTTGAGCTCGTACAATCCATCTGGCCTGACAAATGTGGTTTTTGAGTGATCAGATTTCGTTATTGGAACTTGACAGGAGCCAGCTCGTAAGTGTAATGACAAAAAAAAAAACATTGTGCGTCTTTTAAGTTGTCTAGCGTGTCTCAATTCGGGAAAAATAGTGGACACATTTGCAAGTGGTGTTATTCAGTCGTCAATTCGCAATGTACACAGACGGTCGCGCCGCGTAGTGGCCAGCGAGAGATATATTTCAAAGAGTATCCGCACAGTCAATGGCAGATTGTTACCGTGTGGCTCTCTATGCGCGGGCGCGTCTCTGTTTCGTTAACCGCTTCTGCATACGCCATGGAAGAAAAAAAAAAGTGCTGCGTGCCTCAGTGCACCAACCGAGCGGCGAAGGATGAGATAAGCCTTCGTTTGTTTCCGCTGGATGCGTATGTTAAAAAGAAGTCGGCGGTGAAGCTCCGGATCGGCAAGCCTGTGACTACTCCGCCAATGAAAGTTTGTAGCGCACACTTCGTCGCCGAAGACTTCTTCTGGGGCAACATCGGTTAGCAGAATGCTAATGTGACATTGTTCACGAAAGCATAAACATGACGCTTTTACGATGGGGTAGTTGTAGCTTACGTGAACGGCACGTTTAATGCAGCACGAAAAGACAAGGCAACGCATTCGCACCGATGCTTTACGACGTCCGAAAGCTACCGCTACAGCCGAATATTTGCAAATAAGGCTGCCCGAACGCTCTCGCGACAGTTGATTATTTGTAGAGCCATTTAGGCAGCGGGTGTCTGGCTTTCGAGCGTAACTAACGGTGCGTAACTAGGTTCAGAGCTTCGCGCCGATCGCTAGCTCTGTGGCATATCTGCTTGCACTAACCTTTTTTGATTGATTTCAAAACAAGATCAGTGGTCTTTTTCTGGTTTAAACCGAAACGCTGCACTCCAGCCGTAACGTTCGTCCTAGATACGCTTCGCGTCGCATACATCCTTCAGTAAGGTTAAGGGCCGTATGTAGGTGGTGGTGGTGCTGATGTTGAAGCAGGCGGGGTTAGCCTGGCATACATAGCCGGCAATTGTTCCGCCTGATCCTCCTTCGGGTTGAGATCAGGGGTGTGTCACCAAGTGTCGATGATCTCCGTGTCTCGCAGGAAGGCTATCAGCAGTCGTTGCGCTCTCTTCCTAATTGCCGCGGGCCCTCCGGGGAAAACGACGTTTTCAAAGGTCCTGTGCGTAAGACCGCCCTTTTGCAGACTGTCGACCATCGCTTTTCTTTCTGTGTCAAAGTTCGTGCATAGCCGAATGAAAATATTTGATGTCGCTAATGTCACCAAAGAAGGCACAGAGTGGGAAGCGCAAAGCCCAGTCTTGAATAACCAAGCTGGGATGTACGCGGAGTCGGTTCTGATGCGGTGCAGCATCGTCGCTGCTTCGCGAGTAAATTCATGAGTCATAAAATAACAAGCACGCACGCACTTCTCGTTATGCACGCTTTTGGTTATGCAGCGGCACTCCGCAGCCGATGAGAATAAAATCTGAAAAATAAGAATACACTCGGTATGCGACGAGAAGATGAGAAAAAGCCCGGCGTGATACCACACGGACGCCGCAGTCGCCTATTCTGATACTCTCTTGGTCCGCCATAATGGATCGCCTCGCGCGCCACCTGTAGTTCGTGTGCATTGCGAATAGTCAACCCGAAAACGTATAAAACAATCTTTCTTTGGGACGAGGACGACGAGATAGGCCCAGGTGCTGTGGGATAGTCAAATGACGCCCCGCCCCGATGAAAGCATATCGTCGACCTGCTCCGTAATAACCTTCGGTGCGGTGGCGGGAACATGATTAGGCCCTTGGCGCGAGGGTGGGTGGGATCCAGTGTCGAAGCCAGGTTGTATAGCTCAAGTTTGTCCTGGAGAACAGTGCTGCGAAGTCGAAGGAGGCACGAAACGGCTGAAGCAGATGAAGCAGCTGTGAGCGCTGTGCAGGCACAAAGTCAACTGCAATAGAGGCGTCGACGGCAACCATGGAAGAAGCGTCTTCAGTGGTGCTACGTCCATTGAGAGAACGGATCTCAGCGGGAGATGCGTCACCACCTGGTACGTTGGTAATCATGGCGGCATTAGCGGATTGGAAACGGCCAAGACATTTTATATGCCGATCCTAGTCAACAGGCTCCGGCTGGTGGCGCCGCGGTGGATGACACCATTTTCAATGCACGCGACAGGCCGCTCGGGCTGTCGGCGTCTCCTGTCGTCGCCGTGACGGTAAGCTAGCGGCACGCGCTCCTGTCTCCTGCGGCAGTCACGGTAAGCAATCGGCGCGAGTGCCGAGCGCTCCCGCGTTCGTCGTCGTCTTCCACAGCTGTATGCGTTGCCGCTCATCATTCCCGCGTAGAATTTCACTTCTCTTCTGTCGTCGTAAAGGGGAGGCCGCGTTTACGGCGTTATGAGTCATTGCTTAAAGCAGTACGAGCCCATTAGCGCGGCATAACTGCATGCTTCGCACCTTCCAAGGTGTCAGGTTAGTGAAGCTGCATTTCGCTCAATGGGTCATTTGACACTTACGCATAAAATTTAATTCACCGCTCAAACTGAGCCTACGACTTCACTCGTGTTAACTGTAATAAGTAATAAAAACAGAAACAGTAAGAAAGGCGTCCATAATTATTATTATTTTGTACAGGGAAGCTGTATACCTCTCGTTGGTCGAAAAATTTCGTGGCGTGAACACAAAACACCGTACCCCATACCAGCTGTGCGATAGCTTCGCCGAGCTGGGCAGAGGAGAGAGCTGGGGGAGAGTGAAGCAGAGTATAAAAATGGCCGCGTATCTGCGTGCTTCGCTGCAAATGTCGTCGAAAGACGATAGTGTTCTGCCGGCCGTACTACATGAGTGCTGGTCTGATCCGCGGCCACCCGTGATGCTGTTCTCGTACCATTTCCGTCCTGGCATGATAAATGCAATGGAGGTTTGTTTGAACAGATTTCATTTTACCGCATTATCACTGCTGGCATGCCATGTGTTCGTACCTCCACGATATGTCAGCAATGTTTCGGTCGCGTGTGGTATACTGTATAGCATGATAGTTTGCAAAGAAGAACCATTTGTGAGACATGAATGTATTTTATTGCGTGGAAGGGTCAATGGCTGTGCGCATGTACTACTGGTGCGCCGAAGTAGACGCCTTCCCGTCTCCGGTGACGCCAGGCTGTGAGGCACGATCACGTTCCACAGTGGCACTGGTACCACTGGCACACTGAGTGTCACCATGACATCCCTCGTCTTCCGACGCATTGGCAACCAAGCAGAGCAGAGGTCTGTGTACGCTGAAGTAGGAGGCGTACTTCAGTACTTCCACGTTCTTTAGCCCGCGTTGGAAGACGTGGTCGAGAGCCGTTCCAAACCGGGTTGTAGGCACTTCGCTTTCGCTTGCCAAGCTCCTTGCGCTAGCCGCTCGGCTCGTTGCTCGGACGTTTCCTGGGCACGCTTGAGACGACGAGCGTCGGCACGCCGGCGCTTCTCCGCTGCAATTTGGTCGTCGGTCTTTTCCCTGCGTTGTCTGGGCATGTCTTGTAGAGTGGGTTGTATTTCATCAAGCGGCCATTTATGTTTTGCCCTGCCTCAGACAGCGCTTCCTTTATGTTGAATCGGCCGCATCTGGCTGGCATTGATAAAATTGAGGAGGCGCTGCGTGAGACATGGACGCCATCTGGCAATACATCGGAAAACATGAGCTTGTGCAGAGGGTTTCCTTCCTCCATGGCAGAGGGCGCTCGTCGGCGCGCAGTCGGGGAAACACGAGCTTGTGCAGAGGGTTCCCTCCCTTCGTGGCAGACGTCGTTCGTCGGCGCGCATAGCATGGCATTTTCAGCGCAGCTTAAGAAACTAGGGTCTTTAGAGTTACGTATCTATGTATTTTCTATTAAAGGAACACACCTCCTAATACTTACCTAGTGATGTTGCGCCTGAAATATGCGTAATATTTACTTTTTGATCGATAACGTTCACAAGTATGAACAGCCGTACCAGTTTAAGTAGTGTGGGCGGTAAGCAAGTGGTCCAACTTTGGCCGGGTGGTTCAATCGGTTGACAGACAGACAAACAGAAAGACAGACAGACAGACAGACAGACCAAATTTTCAGCGTTTAAGTTTCCCAAGAAAGACTATCATCTTTAAAAATTACATCGAGCAGCATAACGGATGTGAGGTGGACAGGAGGAGTGAGGCATGTGGTAGTGGGATGCGTAGATCTGCTGCCGACGCCGATCGCGTTTCCCCGCGTTCGCGCCAAACGCGTCTGGTGTCCGTTACTGCAGCGATGCCTTCAGGCGGCGGCTCGGCAGGTTTCGACCAGACAACTGGACACTAAATGCCTCTGAGAGACTGAAGCGAGAGCTATAGGGAAGCTGAAACCAAGCGTCGCAGAAGAGAACATCCAGAGTTTAGATTGAGGGAAGCCGACAGTTCGCGTAGGCGAAGAAATGAAGATCCGGAGGCTTGTGAACGTGGTCGGTTGAATTCATCGCGATACTACGCAGAACATCGCGAAGAAATCCTGAGCACCAGGAAACTAAGTGTGTGGTTTGCTACTACATTACTAGGCTTTCCCCAGCTCCGCTGGTCGCCGGTGTTTGCGTAAGCAGAGCCACGCATAATTTTCACAGCGAAGCTGCATACCACTCGTTGGTCGTAAAATTTCGTGGCGTAAACACAAAACGCCAGGTTAACAATGGAAGCCAAACGGCAAATCTTGCTGTGCAATCAGGCTTACAGAGGAGTATATATCTATATATATATATATATAT
The DNA here is from genome assembly GCF_013339745.2 of Dermacentor silvarum. Lineage (NCBI taxonomy): Eukaryota > Metazoa > Arthropoda > Arachnida > Ixodida > Ixodidae > Dermacentor > Dermacentor silvarum. The sequence goes on from NC_051161.1 coordinate 150,384,299, forward strand.
ATATATATATATATATATATATATATATATATATACTTAGTGACGGCACCACGCGTGCATGTATAAAAGGGAGACCCGTCTAGCAAGTCATTCCGTTCATTCTAAGACTGCCATGGGTAGACCATGGAAATTAAAGACACCAGAAGCACAGCGTGAATACAATGCTCGACCATGTGTGGTGTTTGATACAGCTTCGCTGGACATTCACGTTCGCAGGGTGGGATGGCGGCCATTTTTTTAACCAGCGTCCGTGCCAGTATGAACAAGTGCCTGGGCATTATTCACCGTCAACTTCTACATCGACTATGTTGGGTCTAGTCGGCAGGGTGAGAGGCTTTGGCGGAGTCGTCGGCAATGCAGCGTCACCTCCGCGAGCTACATCATTTAGTTTTCCGGAGGTATGTGCCCAGGTAGGAACGACGGCGACGTGCGACGGGACTGGGGTGAGCTGGATAACAGGCGACGACCTTGCGGCGGACGGGGCTGGTGACTGCTCGGCGACGATAAACGACGGCGCCATGTGGTCGTACTGTCGGTTGCGTGTAGGTTCGGCTCGGCTTGCGGCTGGAAATTGCGAAAACTACCGTCTGGACGAGAGCTGCTCGAGAACGGAATCGAGGGCCAGCGGTTGCGACAGTATTGGGCGACGTGACCAACGTGGCGACAACTGAAGCAAATACTGGCGTTCGCCACTCTGCCGTGTTGCGAGAACCTTGAGGTATCCATTAATTTTGGGTATGTACAGGACGTTCGGTTGGACGGAAACTGGCCACGGTGCAAACTAACTGAAAGCCGACATTGGCGACTTCTTGGCGCACCATAGCCTGAACAAGGGAAACCATTGTAGCTCACGTATGGTTGACAGGTGGGTATAAAGCCGACAAGTACAGAGGTGAGACACATGGTTTCCAGTTTACGGCACACAGCTGCTCTGAAGGCTGCTGCTCTAGCGAAGGAGTGCCCTATCGTTTTTCACAAGATGATGTTTCAGCCGTATTGCGAAGCCGTGCAAATGACTGATAGGTACGACGGCTTTTCACCTGCTCGAAACACTTGCACTTCGCGATGATGTCGTTCACCCAAGTACAGTTCTTACAAATCACTAGATTGAAGGCGTCATCGGCGATACGTTTTAGGACATGCTCGACTTTGTCAGACTCTGCCATTTCGGAGTCGGCCTTGCGGCTGAGTGCTAGGACGCCTTGTTTATAGGCGACGTAACCTTCAGTTACGTGATAACCCCTATCAAGAAAGGGGTCAGGCAAGGAGACGCAATCTCTCCAATGCTATTCACTGCATGATTAGAAGAAGTATTCAAGCTCTTAGACTGGGAAGGATTAGGAGTGAGGATCGATGGCGAATATCTCAGCAACCTTCGGTTTGCAGATGACATTGTCCTATTGAGCAACAATGGAGAGGAATTACAACAAATGATTGAGGACCTTCATCGAGAAAGTGCAAGAATTGGGTTGAAGATGAATATGCAGAAGACAAAGATAATGTTCAATAGCCTGGCAAGGGAACAAGAATTCAGGATCGCCCGTCAGCCTCTAGAATCCGTAAAGGAATATGTTTATCTAGGTCAATTACTCACAGGGGACCCTGATCATGAGAAAGAAATTTACAGAAGAATAAAATTGGGTTGGAGTGCATACGGCAGACATTGCCAAATCCTGACTGGGAGCTTACCACTGTCGTTGAAAAGAAAAGTGTACAATCATTGCATTCTACCGGTGCTAACATACGGGGCAGAAACTTGGAGGTTAACAAAGAAGCTCGAGAACAAGTTAAGGACCGCACAAAGAGCAATGGAACGAAAAATCTTAGGAGTAACGTTAAGAGACAGGAAGAGAGCGGTGTGGATCAGAGAAGAAACGGCGGACCGGTGGACCATTAGGGTTACAGAATGGATACCAAGAGAAGGGAAACGCAGTCGAGGACGGCAGAAAGTCAGGTGGGATGATGAGGTTAGGAAATTCGCAGGCGCAAGTTGGAATACGCTAGCGCAAGACAGGGGTAATTGGAGATCGCAGGGAGAAGCCTTCGTCCTGCAGTGGACATAAATATAGGCTGATGATGATGATGATGAACCTTCAGTGGACGTTTGAACACGTGATGCCAACTGTTTCTTGGCGATTTCCTTCCGACCCAACGCTTTTCCAAAGAGATCTCGCCGCTACTGCTTGCAAGTCTCCCAGTCACGGAGGTCTTCTTCGTGATTTTAAAATCATACACGCGCTGTTCCCGCCAAGTAAAAAAAAAGTTACACCATCTTCCCGCATGTTTTGATCATGCACAAAAGTTATTCAATCAATCTTCCCGTAGGGGAACCCTGAGTAGTATGCGAAGCCGCCGTGGGGTCTATTCAAGTTCCCATTACGCGAGCCCTCGTTGCATCAGTAGCAGCTTCTCGGTGGCGTTGACGTTTCCTTTGGGCTTCGCGAGCCCGAAGTTCCGGATCGGCGTGTCGCCGCTGCCGTTTCGTGCAGCGGCTCGAGCCCTCTTTTCCGCGGCGCTGTCCACGGCGCTGACGCTGGCGTTGACGCTGGCGCTGTCCGTGGCACTCATCGCGGTGTTGCGGGAGGAGAATGATAGGAGCGGAGCGCACGCGCGCGTCATTATACTGCGAGCTACAGTGGCGCCCCCCAGCGGAGTATGCAGCGCCTACCGTCGCGCCTCTAACCTAAGCTGCTTCACATTATCGCGCGCGGAGCTGCAGGTGTTGCCATTCGTTGCGCAATCCGTTGCGCAATTATATCCGGAGAAGACAGGAGCGTCGGAGAGGAGAGGAGGAATGCCGAGAGGAGATGAGATGAGACAAGGAGGGGGAGGAGGATGCGCAGTGCGGGTGTGGACGCCTCACGGCGGAGGGAGGGAGGGAGGGAGTGGCATAGCCCCGACCATAAGCTGCTTCGCATCTAAAAAACAGAGCCCTTCCACCCTGTGATGAGAGAAGTCCAGCGAAGCTGGCGCTCAGGTGGGATTTGGTATGTTGGCGTAGCAGGGCATATGTACACAGATTTACGTTCCGAAGAGGAGCCGTGGCAGTACGAGGTGCACGGCGAGCCCAGAAGCGGGAATTGGCGCGCTGCCAACGTGGAACCGCCGTTGCCGCTTTTCCCAGCCCGACAACAACATCGAGCGCCGACCCCGCTCCCCCCGACGAAGACCTCGCCCGCATCGAGCGCTGGCGCGTGCAACAGCGTCAATTGAACCGGCGCCGTCGAGCCAATGCCACCGAGGACGATCGAGCAAGAGAAGCTAAACGCAAGCGCGACGCATATCACCGCGGCGCCAAACCATCGGAACGCTTCCCTGGAGCGACCTTGAGGTTCCGGAGGGAGTTTATCGTGAACCCCTTCGGCGCCACGTGTGTCGTGTGTAACCGCCACAGACAACGGATACACACGATTGGTGGGTAGCAACAATGACGTTTTATTATAGTGCGGCTACGCCAATAGGCCGTTTGACATGGTGCGATTGGGGCGAAAAAAATCGTTCTGTCGCGCACCGTCGCAGAGCGATTTTCTCTGGCAGCTTTCACATGCGTCTTTGACCGCGCGATTTCCGTAGCAGCGACGCCCAAGGTTGCTCCCTGCTCACAAAGTATCCATGCCTGCATCGTTAAATATTGTCTCGGTACACAGGCCCATATCGAGTGCTGCGTGCCGTAACTCCAGTACGTATGAAATCGCCCCAGTCAGTACCAGTGCCTCGTCTGCCCCGCCTTCCACTGACGTTGTGCATGTAGCACGCCTAAAACCGTACTACCCTCCTGTTCCCACTGATATTTAGACGCACCGAGACGGTGCTTCTGCCGCCGGGGATTATGCTGCATGCATATTACGTGTTTCTTCTGGACTATGCGAGCGGGCGCCTAGACGAAGAAGACGAACTGCGCTGGGCTCTCGAGCTATCGGCTGATCTGGCCAGCGCTGCAGCTATCTTTTGTAAATATACTTGTAAATAGTCTCCTGTCCTTAATTCTTCGTTCGCGTAACAATATGAACAACATGGAAACTAGTCAAATATTACTATTTCATATTACTTTTTTGAACATAGAATAGTACACAATTTTTTAGCCTTTAAACGCGTTGAAACTGCGATCGCTTAGTCCGCAGTTGCGGCTAGTGAAAATGTTGCACAAACCGAATAAGCGTGCAGCGTGGTGGGGTGGTTTTGTTTTGTACACTCTAGTTGTGTTGTTGCGGTACGATGGAAGCCACAACTCTTCTCCTGCAGGAGTATTTGCCTCTCCAAAAGAAGAAGCTACTATTAAGTGTGCAAGTGCCTGGCACAATTTGTAGCAATGAAGACGTTGACGACGGCGACGATCGTGAGGGTACGTGCCGTATGTTGAAGGCGGCGTCAGCTCCCGACCTGGATAGCATGCAGCTTCTCCTTTTAAATGAATTGTACGAGCTGGAGAAAAAAATTGTTGATGAAGCTCCTGAGCCGCAGGCAGTGGTGGGTACGCTCTGTTAAAACATCATTGAAACTAGGTGCGCGACATTGCTCCGCTGAGCTTCCAACACGCGGTAAAACAGGAAAGTGCCTATTTCGACGGCGCTTGCTGTTACGTCACCTTGCTCCGCCCACATCGCGCCGATCGCTGCGACTCAGCGACGGAAATTCCAACATGTTGGAATGCCGTCGCGGAGACCCTGCGACGTCGCGGCGGTCGCTGAGCGACGGAATTCGCTGTGTCGCTGTGTGGAAATCGCGCATTGTGAAACGGCCTAATCACGGCGCAGGCTCTACGGCGCCGCACAGGTGGCCGCCGAAGAGCGCGCGGCATTGCGCAATGTCAGAGGGGAGAGAGACGCCGCGAGTAGTGAGGCGTATACATCACTCGGGAAAGAGGCGGCGGCGGTGGATAGGAGTATAAAGTGTTTACGCTCGGTCTGAGACGATCCGCCAGAACTTATCCATGAACAGCTTCGCTGTAAAAATTATGTTTATCAGCAGCACTGTGGGATCCCATTTGTTGTGACTGCTCACCTGCTCATAGCTAGATCTCCAGCCAGTCGTCGACGTCGGTGCCGCAGAAGGTTCCTGGATCACGCGCATTCGCGAGTATGACATTCAACGCAGTCGACTAAGGCGTTGCCGAACCAGGCACCGTCTCCTGCGACATCGGTGAAAACAAAATAGCTGTGGCTTAACTCAGTTATGCCTGGGTGTGCGTAGCGAGAGGTACGATTAATGTTATTGTTTAGCTTGGTGTTTCATTCCGTCGTTGATCCGCGGCCCTGGCACGAGATGCCGAACTAGACGACGAACCATGCTCAACCGAATGCACTCGACTGGCCGATTCGTACTTAGGACGCTTCTCGAGGTGTGGGGCTCGTTCTTCTTCCGTCTCCTCGGCTCGCTGCCTCCTCTTGGATTCGTTTAGACGACGAAGCCTGGCTTCTTTCAGTATTTCCCACTAACTTTCCACATCTGCCGACAAATCCCACTGAGCCGCCCCTTATTATATACGATGCAACGAAGGCTCCAGCGGCGATTCAACGCCGATGCAACGCCGGCGGTTGCTAGGCAACGGCTCAACTGACGTCATGCGAGATGGCGCGGCGAGCGGTGCTGCCAGCTGCGGTGGTTGCTAGGCAACGGCTCAGCTCGCCGTGTGGCCACCGACCACAGCGAAACGGCGAGAATGTGGCCAATGTAGCTCTCGCTACAAATCCGAAGCGGCGACCCCTGCGAACCTCCGATATCAGTCGTTACCCCGCAGCTCCACTAAATGTGACGAAGAGCAAGCCCCGTGCACAAACGTATATACAACTATTTACATGGGGAAAAGTTAGCTGTAAACGCGCAGGCTGGTACAGAGGTTACAGCTCCAGTAGACAGTCTACCACTTCTTCGTCTCTCTTGTTTGCACGGTACTGTCCGAATGCACCGTAACAATATGACATAAATGCAATACATGTGTACCATGACATGAATGCAATGAATTGCATAACATGTCATAGATGTCATGTTATGCATGACATACATGCATACATGTACAGGACGGCAGAAAACTATAGGTGGGTTAATGAAGTTAGTAAATTTGCAGGCGCAAGTTGGAATCAGCTAGCGCAAGACAGGGGTAATTGGAGATCAAAGAAAGAAGCCTTCATCCTGCAGTGGACATAACTATAGGCTGATGATGATGATGATGTCGTGTCATTATTGTCATGTCATGCACATGTTTTTCTTCGCACATATGCTAACACATATCTAGGTAAAGAAGTGACCACGCTGCCATCAACTCGTGTCACTCACATCATTCATGGCAAACACGTAATGATGCGTCATGTCATTCATGTGATGCATGTCATGTCATTTTAATCATGTAATGAATGTCCTCATACATACAATGTGAAACATTTTGGAGGACGCTTAAGCTTCGCTTGTAAGAGTGGAACGCGATAGCAGTCGAAGATCCCTGACTGCTTCTCACGCTTCCCGACAACTGCTGCTTAAGCAACCGTAATTGTTACTGGAAAACACTGGCGGCGAACGCTATGCACCAAGGCGAGCTTTTTTGGTAAAAACGCGGCCTATTGCGTTGGGCGATCCCGGACATATTGCACAGCCGCACCAAAAAGGTGCACAGCCGCACCTTTCTTACTCATTTCGCACCTCCATGCCGCTCGGTCACATCAGTTCCATCGTTCGATGAAATCACGCGATCGTCGTTACCGTCGTTGTGAACTTCCTGTTGTCGTTGCACATATGCACTCTCGCGGTAATTCTAGTTCACTGTACTCAGACCACACTAGCAAATTTATGATTCACACAAACACATTGCTCAACCTCTGCGGAACCCCAAACAATGCCGCATAGCCAGCTGCCTGCAAAATGCTTCGCATAATTTTGACCTCAGTGCTCCGCCTTCACTCTACTTACAGCAATAAGTTATGTACAAACCAGCCAAAGTAAACCCAGTCATTCTCTTTGTTCAAGAAGTCATCAGGGATTTTATTTTATTTATTTACACAATACTGCAGGCAGCAATATTGCCTGCAGTATTGTTGAAAGCGCGCGTCCCTCACGCGCATTCACTCGCACGTACAGCATACGGCCAATGAGAGTTTCTTTTTCTACATCCGGACGCGACCATCGAAGACTGAGCCCTTAACAGCTTCGCTGTAAAAATGTCCACCTGGAGATCTTACGGCGAATGTGGAGCGGATCCAGTCCAAGTTGGCCTAACATGCCAGAAACTGATGATGATGTTTTGTAATCGGAGCAAATAAACCGTGCAACCAGGCGCCGAATTCGTTCAAGTTTATCAATTTCCTTATTAATGAACAGGCCCCACGCTATGGAAGCATACTCTAGGACTGGGCGTGCGAGGGAACGATAAGCTTGCAGCTTGACAGATGAAGGTGGCTTCTTTAGCTTTCTACATAGACAGCGTTTTAATGCTTGTTGCATATGTTGTTAATATGGGTGTCCCATTTGCAGTTACTGCTAATTGTTACACCTTAGTATTTAACGGAGGTAATAAATAATAACAATAATAATAAATATTGCAAGAATAAAGAATTTTGTGCAATAGTAGGTTGAGCAAGAACAATAATAAACTCTTGCGAACTAATAATTATGCTCAAAGTGAATATGCAGCTCAATTAGGTCAACTCCCTGTAAACTTTATTAGTACCGTACTTCCTTCTCAACCCACGTTTTGTATCTAGTCATCATCGCATTCATTATATCCATCTTGAGATCCCACCTCATTATCTTCTTTAGTTTATCCCATGTATTTTCTGGGAGGTCGTTCGTCTTGAACGTGTCAAGCTGCATCAAATGAGGCTTTGTACTCATATCCAGCACACAATCTGAAGGCGTTGTGCTAGTGTAACGACCTGTAACAGAAATACATGTCAAATTGTCCATACGGGTTTCGCACGGCGCACTTTCGAAAACACTCTATTTCGATCCGGGTAAAATTTCTCGGTTGCTATTGGCTTATTTTCACAAGGTGCTTGTTGGAGCCTTTCGCGATCGAGAAGTTCGATCCGGATCTGGCTCTATTGCGTTCGAATGTATACGTTGTGTAACACCACTATTACTGTGCAGTCATGTCAAGCACTAAATGTGAAAGTGTGGTACTACTCGTACAAGAAAGATACCCATTTCAAATGTGTGCCTTCTTTTCAATATTCTTCCTTACAAGAACGCACAAACGTCGTATTGTAGCATAAAATAGTCCTTAATGATATGAAGCAAAGTTGTATAGAAGGCCACTTCAAAATATTGATACGTTACCTCATCGAGAAGACATATTCAGTGCCATGCTTGCTGGAATCAGATTGTTCTCAGCTGCAAGTCGATATAATAATACATGGTGATAAAACGTATGTGTGCTTTCTTGATTGTATAGCAATTGAAATTTCACATAGGTGAATTAAACACGCTTTTGTGATCTTCTGCGCCAACCAAAAAATTGTTTTCATTGCGCAACATTTGCAATGGTCATTCTTGAATCAGTCCACGTCGCTTCTCTCCATAACACGTTGTCGCCTCTGCTTGTAGAAGTTAGCCAGCGCTTCTCCTCGGTGACCAACTTAGTCTAACGCCATCGTATAATGTTTTCAGATAATTTCAATTCCGTTTTCAAGTGGGCGCGACAGACTACTTCAATATTAAAACCGCGGGGCAAAATCCAACTACCCTCAATCACAACCTCAAATTTTTTGTCGTGTTATGGCTTACGTATTTAGTTTTGTAAATGGAATAATGTGTGGCTAGGAAACCGGTCCTTTGGTTGAAAATGATGACACTGAGATTCCGTGGACCGCGGATGGCTCCTCAGCCACCATGGGCCTATATCTCTCAACGTACGTAGTTTATATTTTTAATATGCATGTCCGACCACGTTACGACACTATTTAGGCATTTAGGCACAATATAGCCCAGATTGTCTGCACTTGAGCTTCTCGCATTGAAAAATGTTGCGTGCTAAAAGCAATAGATTGCGCAATAACGGATTTCACACCGTTCAAACGAGGCGAAACCTACTATGACAGAAATTCTTGTACTCAGTAATAAGCCTTAAGCTTTCTTTAGATCCTAGCCCATACATCACTCTTTCTGCATCCAGAAAAGCCCGTCATACCCACACTCTTACTCTCTTTCTCCTTACCTTCCGAGGAGAAACCTGTTTAGGTATTGCATTTTTCCTCGAACTACACAAGACAGGAATGACATACTTTTTCATTATCTTAACTCTCCTGAATCACTTCAAACTCACGTTCTAAATAGTTCGTTATAGTTAAAATTGCTGATTTGTTTTTATTTATTTTCTTAAGGATCGATGTTTATTCTTGCAATGGTATTAGGCGTTATTCCTTTTCTTTACATATTTACCAGTGTAGCTGGCCCGTCTTGCATTGGCCACAATGCCTGCAGTGTGATGTGTATGAAATAAATAAAGTATATAAAGTGACACATTGTTTATTTCACCTATCGTCACAAATGTTTCTTATATATTGTTACAACTGCCTAATTGAATATGCCATTACAGATTTCAGTACATCCTTCAGAGTCTTTCCTTAACGCGACTTCCACGCCCGCTGAGCTTCTTGATGGAATGAAGGAGCGTGTATTCATTGCGGGAGACATCTAACAATCTGGGAGTAGTTGAGCGCACCTAGGCAACACCACCTGGACAGCACAAGTCCTGTCCACACCAATATTTGACGTCATGCTACTTAGCCCGACAGCCATAGAATCTAACGGGATGCTCCCGAGTAAGCTTTGGTGATTTTAACGTCACCGCTTTCGTCACGCCAACCTTGGTCACCCCTTCACCGATCACCGCTTTCGTGACACTAGCCTTTCGTCATGCCAGCCAATGGAAATTTCGGGCCATTTAGCATGACGTCATTGATTGGAGTGAACAGGCCTGCCTTTTGTTATCGAAGTGGTGTTGGTCTAGGCTGCAAAGAGTTTCTACAGTCAACATTCGTTCGCGATTTATTTTGCTCCTCGTCATTGCGCATCACACTTTCGTCCCACCGCTATCTCCACAATACTCGAAAATGAGCATAATTAAAGAACACGAGTGCCCTTCAATGCCCTCATTCACTGAAGCAGCTCCGGAGCCTCGCATGCAACGACACCCTATGGCAGTTGGGCAAAACATTTTTATGCGTACCATTATATGACAGAGCGGGCCTAATTTCGTGTGAAGCTTGGAATCCCCTTTCAAAGCGCGGGACTGCGCAGTTTAAACTTATTAAAGCCGATAGTCTTTCTTGGGCTACTTAACGCGAAAATCTTAGTCTGTCTGCCTGCATGTCTGCCACTCGATTCAAACTCCCGGCCAACACCAATCAGTTAAAAACATGCTTGAACACGAAGTATATATACCCCAAACTGTTTCGAGCTACTAGCGTTGGTGATACGGGGTCATGCACGTCAACATTATACAGCGCAAATGAAACCTCAGGCCTATTTGAGGCAAAATATATGTACAGAAGAAGTATTCAAGCTCTTAGACTGGGCAGGAGTAGGAGTGAGGATCGATGTCGAATATCTCAGCAACCTTCGGTTTGCAGATGACATTGTCCTATTGAGCAACAATGGAGAGGAATTACAACAAATGATTGAGGACCTTCATCGAGAAAGTGCAAGAATTGGGTTGAAGATGAATATGCAGAAGACAAAGATAATGTTCAATAGCCTGGCAAGGGAACAAGAATTCAGGATCGCCCGTCAGCCTCTAGAATCTGTAAAGGAATATGTTTATCTAGGTCAATTACTCACAGGGGACCCTGATCATGAGAAAGAAATTTACAGAAGAATAAAATTGGGTTGGAGTGCATACGGCAGGCATTGCCAAATCCTGACTGGGAGCTTACCACTGTCGTTGAAAAGAAAAATGTACAATCATTGCATTCTACCGGTGCTAACATACGGGGCAGAAACTTGGAGGTTAACAAAGAAGCTCGAGAACAAGTTAAGGACCGCACAAAGAGCAATGGAACGAAAAATCTTAGGAGTAACGTTAAGAGACAGGAAGAGAGCGGTGTGGATGAGAGAACAAACGGGGGTAGACGATATTCTAGTTGACATTAAGCGGAAGAAATGGAGCTGGGCAGGCCATGTAATACGTAGGATGGATAACCGGTGGACCATTAGGGTTACAGAATGGATACCAAGAGAAGGGAAGCGCAGTCGAGGACGGCAGAAAGTCAGGTGGGATGATGAGGTTAGGAAATTCGCAGGCGCAAGTTGGAATACGCTAGCGCAAGACAGGGGTAATTGGAGATCGCAGGGAGAGGCCTTCGTCCTGCAGTGGACATAAATATAGGCTGATGATGATGATGATGATATGTACATAAGCGTGATCCGCAGCGTTCATTTTATTAATACACATTGGACTAGTTTTTACGTTAGTAAATGAAAAATCAACGTGTTAGAAATGGTGTCGAAGATACGCTACGCGTTAAAAACAAGCCGACCGAAGCCTCGGCTTTGTTGCCGGCTTTAAGCCAACAGTAATAAAAGGTCCCAATAGATGGCGCGAGAGCAGGGCGAATGCGGGAAATTTGAATCAAATTCAGCAAAATCTCCAATGCAAAAGAGCAAAACAACCAGGAGTGAGAGGGGAGGGGAAGAGGGTGAGGGGTGGGAGGAGGGAGAAGGTGTTGCAGCGAAGTAAGCAAATATGAGGCCAATTTCTTGTTTGAGCGATTGATAACTGCGACCCAGAGTACCGTGAAAAACGACCTTTGCCTTTGACATAGGCACGCCGGCGCAAAACCCTTTACGAGCCCGTCCGCTTTCGCAGTTTTCCATATGCCTTTTGTAGAAAGGGCCATACATAGAAAGGAGGCGTTAAATCTAGGCAAGAAATGCTTAAGCCTATCTAAAAAGGGGATATAGCATGCAGTGCAGGACGCCCTTGTAAGCACCCGACCAATGAAGATGAAAGGTGACTAAAGGGAACCCAAAACGAGAGGATGCGCCACCCATGCATTAATTACGCGTGCACACGCAGCTGTCCCCTCTCCGCTGCCTGTGACAGACTCAACGGGTTAGTTATGCCGCTACGGGCATCGCGCAAACAAATCAAGCGAAACCTCCCTGAACGGGAGACGTCGTCTCGGACAAGGCTAATACAAACCAACACATTCCACAGTCCCATTGCTTTCGCCTAGGCGTATACACAGACATGTGTAAGCATTGATGATGATGACAATGTGTGGTGTTTTATGGCGCAAGGGCCAGGTATGGCCAAAGAGCACCATGACAAGTGGTAATTATGTAATCGATGAGCTGCTATGACGCACGCAATGAGTTTCTAATGGTAGATGTGACATGGCTGTAAAGGGGTCTAAAAACTGTCGCTGTAAATGGCGTAAAACATATAGGTAGTAAAATAATGATAGTGAGTGAAGTGGCGTATGCTATGAGTATGAAATGTGCAACAAGGTTGTGATAACATGTATTTAAAAATGAAAAGGTGATGCTTGACAACGAGTAGCACAACAGCCTCACCAAGTACCTTGAGTACAAGGGACCGGAGGCATGTGCTATAACCAAGGGTTGACATCGCAACAGCGGCCTCTCGCAGGAGGCCGTGCTACGAATTTCTTGGGCAGAATACGTTGAGCGTATGGACGTCACTTAAGAATGCTAAAACAGATTTCATGTCGAAAAGCGGTTCTCTGCCTAGAAAGTGTCAGGTGAAGTGGTATACACTGTCTATATGCTAAAGGGAAGTGTTTTTCCCTCTCGGCTTGTGCTTCGCGACATTCGAGGAAGACATGCTGAACACTGAGGGTGTTCCCACATCTACTACACATTGGAGGTTCACCGCCAGTCAACAAAAAACTATGTGTACCATAAGTGTGCCCTATTCTGAGACGACAGAATAGGACATCACTTCGTCTCGAGTTGGTCAGTGATGGCCAGTACCCTAAATGTGGCTTAATCATTTGGAGCTTATTATGGATTTCAGCGTCCCACTTATGTTGCCAGTACGTTCTCAGTTTTTTCCGCAAATATGGCTTTAGGTCTATAACTGGAACAGCTATGGACAGATTGCAAGATTTTGTATCAAAGGAAGTTGCCATTCGGTCTGCTAGCACGTTACCTTCAATACCTCTGTGTCCAGGCACCCAGCATACCGTTACATGTTGGCCAGAGGCATAAATAGTAAATAGGAGTGAGAAAAGTTCTGCAATTACTGGATTTTTGTGTTTGCAGCATGACATCAATGTTTTAACGACGCTTAACGAGTCTGTATATATGACCGCCTTATGTAGTTTTAACTGCTTGATGTGTTTCGCAGCGCACCATATTGCATACGCCTCTGCTGTAAAGATGCTTGTATGATGGTGAAGAACATCTGACTCCGAATAGGATGGGCCGACGGCTGCATAAGACACGCCGGCATGCGATTTAGACGCATCTGTGTAGTATTCTGGGCACGAGTACTTAAATTGTAACTGTAGAAAATGCATACGAATGTGGGCCTCTGGAGCGTGCTTCGTTACCTCAACAAATGACGTGTCGCAGTCAATGATCTGCCACAACCACGGCGGTAACGGCTTAGCAGGAGCCATTAGGCGATGTTCAAGAAGCGGAACGTCCATATCTTCGCTCATCCTCCTCACACGGAGTGAGAGTGGCTCTCTTGCTGCAGGCTTGCTATGAAAAAGTGTTGCAGAGGTCATATTGTTGATGGTAGGATAACAAGGATGGTCTTTATCAGTGTGTACTTTCAGAAAGTAATTAAAAGTAGAATATGATCGTTGTAGATGAAGGGACCATTCGTTCGATTCAACATAGAGGCTTTGAATAGGGCTTGTCCTGAAGGCACCGGTGGCGAGGCGGATACGAAGATGATGCACAGGGTCGAGCATCCTCAGAGCACTGGGGGTAGCAGAGTTATACACTACTGCGCCGTAGTCTAACCGCGATCGTACAAGGCTCCTGTAGAGGTTCACGAGGCATTTTCTGTCGCTACCCCATGTTGTGTGTGACAATATTTTCAGGATGTTCATTGTTTTCAGGCACTTAGCTTTGAAGTACTTGATATGAGGAATGAAGGTTAGTTTTGTGTCAAGTATAATGCCTAAAATTTGTGTTCAGTGTTGATTGGTATGTGTTGTCCATGCAGCATAATATCTGGATCTCGTATTAGGCCTCTCTTTCTAGAGAAAAGTATACAGTATCTTTTGAGATGGTTTAGCTTGAAACCATTTTCATTTGCCCATTTTGACACTTTGTTCAGTCCGAGCTGAACCTGACGCTCACATATTGCAAGGTTACAAGACTTAAATCCGATCTGCACATCATCGACATATATTGAATAAAACATTGAGGATGGAATGACTTTGTGAAGGGAATTCATTTTCACAATGAAAAGGGTGCAACTAAGCACGCCCCCTTGTGGCACACCAGTTTCTTGAATAAATGGGTGGGACAATACGTTACCAACTCTGACTCGAAAGGTACGGTTAGACAGGTAGCTTTCTATAGTGCGAAGCATATTCCCTTGAATGCCCATGTGCGACAGGTCTCGTAAGATACCGTACCGCCATGTCGTATCGTACGCCTTTGCCATATCAAGAAATATAGACAAGAAATACTGCTTGTGTACAAATGCAGCACGGATGTTTGCTTCGATGCGCACGAGGTGATCGGTTGTAGATCGGCCTTCCCTAAAGCCACATTGAAATGGGTCAAGCATTTTGTTCGACTCTAAGAAATGTACAAGACGGTGATTGATCATTTTCTCAAAAAGCTTGCGCTATAGGCCGGTAACTGGTCAGCAATGAAGTATCATTACCGTGCTTCAAAACTGGGATGACAATAGCTTCTTTCCATTTAGATGGAAGATACCCAGCAGCCCTGATGGTATTGAAAAGTGCGAGTAGTGTGATTTATGTGTCGCAGTGCAGGTGCTTGATCATATCGTACATGATTCTATCCGGACCCGGTGCAGAGCTCTGACAAGCTGACAAGGCGGCTTTAAGTTCGGCGATACCAAAAGGACGGTTATAAAGTTCATTTGGGCTACATTTCCGGTTCAGAGGCTTACGTTCTTCTATTGCTTTATATTTCAGGAAGCTCTCCGAATAGTGGGTGGAACAAGACACGCGCTCGAAATGTTCACCAAGAGCGTCAGCCTGGTCTTCCAACTTATTTCCTTCTTTATCCACCAGGGGCAATGGATGAATTTGTTGTCCCTTAAGCCTCCTGAGCCCATTCCATACATTTGCCTCCTGTGTGTATGAATTAATACCGGATAGGAACCTCTCCCAGCTTGCCCTTTTAGCTTGTCGTCGCGTTCGCCTTCCCTGTGATTTTATGTTTTTAAATTCCATCAAATTTTCTGCAGTTGGGGATCGACGGAGTAAGCCCCACGCTTTATTTTGTTTTTTCCGCGCCTTCTTGCACTCATCATTCCACCACGGCACCCGTCTTTTGGATGAGCTACCGCTTGATTGTGGAATGAACTTGTTTGCTGCGTCGATGATAAAAGCGGTAAAATACGCTACTGCGTCGTCTATGCTAAATTCGCTGATAAAATCTCGTGATATAAATGTCGATTCTTTAAAATGTTTCCAGTCGGCGGAGGCTAGTTTCCACCTAGGGACATGCGGAAGGGAGTTATGTTGGGCTACTAAGTTTAGTGTGACTGGAAAGTGGTCACTTCCGAATGGGTTTTTGATTACACTCCATTCCAAGTCGGGAAAAAGGGAAGCAGAACCAATCGCCAAGTCTATTGATGAGTATGAATTGTGATGAAGGTTATAATAGGTTGGCTCCTTTTTATTGAAGAGGCATGCACCGGAGTTCACGAGGAAGTTTTCTGTAAATCTACCTCTCGTATCGCATCGTGAGTCTTCCCACATCGTGTTATGAGGGTTAAAATCTCCCACGAGTATGTAGGGTTCGGGAAGCTGGTCAATGAGGTTATGGAAATCTGTTTTCTCGAGATGATGATTCGGGGGTATATAAATGGTGCATACGGTTACCAACTTACTGAAAATAATTGCCCGAACTGACACTGCCTCTAGGGGCGTCTGAAGGGCGACATATTGACAGGCTACAGACTTGTCGGCAACTATTGCTACACCGCCAGACGAGGCGTTAGCCACGTCACGGTCTTTGCGATAGATGGTGTATTGACGAAGAAAGTTTGTATTCGTGGGTTTCAGATGCGTCTCTTGAACACACAGCAACTTTGGATTGTGTTTGTGTAGGAGTTCTGTAATATCGTCGAGGTTGTGAAGAAGTCCTCTGACATTCCACTGTAGTATTTGTGTCTCCATAATAATAAATGTGTTTGTGCTGTGTGTTTAAGAGATGAAGATTAGCTCGCGGGGCCCTTTGCAGGCGCCATGACACGAGATCTTTCTTTTCTGGAGCGGTCGAGAGAATCTCGCCGCTCCTTAGGCCCTGGTGGCGCCGTCTGGCCGGTTGTGTCCATTGCCTCTTGCGGGGCGCTAGACACGCGCTCTTGCGAGCGGTTCGTTTGACGTGAAAGCCTCGTCTCGAGGGACGAGGCCCTGGAGGCCACCAGCCCGGAGGTTGATGGTCCCTTGTTCTGAGATGGCGGAGCAGCGCTAGCCGCAGCCGCCGAGGGGGCGGATGGCGTCACCGCCGGCTCACTCTGTGTGGACCGGACAGCCGCCGGGTGCCGCTGTGGCGCTGCCCCCTGACGCGCCACCTCGGCAAAACTGACTTTAGGCAGGTATGACACCCGCCTGCGAGCCTCTTTGAAAGTTATGTTTTCCTTTACTTTGATTGTGACTATTTCTTTTTCTTTCTTCCAAGACGGGCATGACCGCGAGTATGCGGCATGCTCGCCATCACAATCGACACAGTGTAGAGTGTTTTCACATGTTTCAGAGGCATGGTCACCAGAACTAGATTTAGCACAAGTCTGTCGGCCTCGGCAGTTCTGGGAACTGTGGCCGAAACGCTGGCACTTGAAACAACGAAGAGGGTTTGGTACATAGGGTCTAACCCGTAGCTTTACATAGCCTGCCTCGATTGTCTCGGGCAGGATGCTTGAGCCAAAAGTAAGTACTATATGTTTGGTTTTGATCTTTTTGCCGTCCCGTCTTAGCATGATTCGTTTAACAGTGATCACGTTTTGTTCGCTCCAGCCTTCCAACAGTTCAGCTTCTGTCAGTTCCATGAGGTCATCGTCGGAGACAACACCACGGCTGGTGTTCATAGTTCGGTGTGGGGATATTGTCACTGGGATCTCCCCAAATGACACTAGGTTAGGAAGCTTTTCGTGCTGTTTTACATCGCGGAGTTCCAAAAGGAGGTCGCCGCTAGCCAATTTCGACGCTTTGTAGCCTGCTCCAAGAGCTTCGGTCAGACTTTTCGAAACGAGAAAGGGTGAGATCATTCTCAGAGTCTTTTCGGGTTTATCGGAATGGATAACATGAAATCTGGGGAAGTTTTGCAATTTGCTGCCATTGAAATGAAAAATACCTTCGGTGCGCCCTCGTTTGTGAGAGTCGGGGGAATGACGATAAAGCCATAAGGTAACAATGATTTCGGTAGCTATGCCAGCCGCCCACCACCGAGCCCAACAGGGGGACGCTACAAGACCCGAAGGAGATGCAGACGCCAGCTGTACATAGCGACTATAACCTAATATAATAGACCCAAGGATGGATAAACTACACCAGGTTAACCCTTGCTGCCTGGAAAATTGGAAGTAAAACGAAGTGAAGAGAAGACAGGAGAGATGGGAAAGTGAGAGAGAAAGACGAAGGCTGGAGAGAGAGAGAGAGAGAGACAGGAAAAGGCAACTACCGATTTCCCCCGGGTGGGTCAGTCCGGGGGTGCCGTCTACGTGAAGCCGAGGCCAAAGGGGTGTGTTGCCTCCGCCGAGGGGCCTTAAAGGTCCAAGCACTCTGCGTTGGCTCAACCCCCAGGATCCCCTTTTCCCCGGACACGGCTAAGCCGCGCACGGTTAGACGCGGGAGGGTCCAACCCTCGTGTGCTCGGGTCCGTGGTGTCGCAACACACCAAACGCCTGCTTGCGCAGACGCCCCTGCGGGGTGTAAGCATTGTAACAACAGAGCAGATCTTCAAAACATAAATGGGGCATGCCCAAAGAAACAACATAATAACAATAACAGGACAAGAAGACAACAACCAAGTTTAATAATAAGAGATGAGGAGCAATGGGAGACCGTGCTGCTCAGCTCGGACCCGTATGTTCAAGCAAGAGTATTCCAAATGGCCGAAGACACCGCCGCGGCAAAGGGGCTGCCTGCCGCCGTCAAAAGGGGGGACGGCGGAGGCTTCTAGTTATTACCCCCTCCTCTAACCACATTTTGGGCAAAAGAAAGTTATTGCTTTCCCTCTCCCTGAACGGGAACGAAGGTATGCGCCGCGCTATATGGGAGCACTTCTCGGTACTTTTTCCACTAACAATAGCTGACTGGAATCACTGCATTTCCCCAGCGCCCGTGACCTGTATACCATTTGTGTAATTAATGGTGTTATTTTGTGTTAGAGTTGTATTATAACCAAGTTGATTAAATTTTCTTTATCGTCTACCTTATGATGAAACAAATTGTGTGAAAAGCTTGTTACAAACTTGTTTCATCCTGTTCTTTTGTGTAAATAATCTTGTCTATCCTGCTCACCCTGCTTGGACTTCTTGTCCGCAGTACTTTTTTAAATAAATAAATGCATGTTCGGCAATGTAAATATGCGCATCTCTCTGCTACTACTCCTCACGCATATATATATATATATATATATATATATATATATATATATATATATATATATAACTACCGCGTAAATACCATACGGCATTTACGGGGCTAAGGTTTATTTGGCCCCGTATAACACCAGCCGAGCCCCCCACCCCCACCCCTCCCTCTCCACACACCATCACCATTACGGATTCTGTACCACGCCGATCACCATATACTGCCACGCATATCTTGGAAATTCTCGTTCCCGGCGGTTCCATTTATGATTGCAATAGGAATTATATGAACACTCTATGTAAATTTCTGCTGTCGCCATCGCCGTGAGGTTCCGAAAAATGTCCACGGGTGTTAAAATTGTCGCTGTGGCCCGTACGCTGTATGTGCGAGTAAAAGCATGCGACGGTGAGCCAGCAATCGCGGCTCGCGCAACCAGAGGCGGGAAGCGGGAAGAACGTGCGCAGTCTTCTAGTCACGCACAACGCTCCGCGGAGGGAGGGTAGGGAGGTGGAAGGGCCGCGCTTTACTGCGGCTGCGCGGTCCCACCGGGATGGAAAGCTCCGGGGGGAGGAGGAAGGGAGGGCGCGTTCTGCGCCGCGAGTGCCCGCCCGGGTGGCCGTATCTTGAAAGGCATCTGTGGCGGGGACTGAGTCTGCCCTCCCTGTGTTTGCGCGGCGAAGATCGCGATGATGCGAGCACCGGCACGAAGCTCAATTCGCTCGCTCCTGCTCCTGCGCTGACTCACTCCAGCGTATTGATAGCGACTTTCTGCGACCATCGAGTGAGATGCGTTCATGTTTGCTTGTGCGCGCGTGACATCATGCTTGCTCATTAGTTAGTGTGCCTATGTTTGCAAGTTTATAAGGCCGATAAAAATACTAAGCTTACTTTGTATAGCTGTCCACTGATTTGTCATTACACCGATGCTTCGCCTTTCGGGCGAAACTGCGACTTTTTTTGTTTTTATTGCCAAAGCATTATATGTCCCATGAGGCTGAAAAGCCAGCGTTGTCCGAAACGAGTGGCACCAAAAATGAAAGTGACGTCTTCAGCGTCTTTTATGACGTCAGTAGTAAAACAGAAGATACTAAATTGGATGAGACGGTAATCAGTAGTAATTAGGGGTAATTAATCTAAATTAAAGTTAATTAAGGCAGAAAACAGTGAAGTAAGTGAATTAAGGTGGGTTAAGGCTGGCACAAATTAGAGCAATGTGGAATTTGGTGCTAATTAGACCAAGGTTTATTAGGGTGGATTAAGGTGAGTGAAACTTAGAGCAAGGTGGATTAAGGTAAAGTTGTGAAGGACACGTGACAATGTAGGACGCCACGTATCATGGATGTAACCGATTAATTAGGGAATTCATAATGGTTTCCCATTGAAATCACGTAAAGATACTTAAGTGAATGTCAATTTTTTGGGCCGACATGGACACTCTAAAGGATTACCATAGAGAAAGACATTCAAGAAGAGCGGACACTCCCTTAGGGCCCAGTGGCTGAATTGACCATAGCTCACCAAGCGGATGATGTGAAAACCTGAACCACACTTTCGGTTTTGGTACAGGGCGCGCGCGTTTTGACCGCTAGCTGGTACGCCTTACGCCGTCGGCGCGGATCGTCGCGGCATTTGTTTTGGCTTCAATTGCTCAACCGTGCTATGACTTGGTGCAGAATCGCCTTATTTATTTATTTCGTAAAATAACTGTGCTTGCGTGTGTTCCTTAGAGCCTCCATCAAATCTGTTCTCTGTGAAAACGTGCAATTTCAAAAAGTAGACGCCAGTCGCTTCATGAAATGATAAATGTTTATTTTGCTCTAAATGTTTATTTTGCACCAGGTAAGCAGCATTAGTCCCCATACGAAGCAATCAGGCAGCATCAGCTGAAAAAAGTTAATAACAAAAATGTGTAATTTTGGTATTCAGAACTTATAATAAAACTGCGTGTAGAGACGAAACGTACAAAACTATTGATTGGGCGACATTACGAACAAAGGCAATTCGCTTTTAAAAACACGGCGTAGAGAATACTTGACTCGTCACACACAGTACCACTCATAAATTATGACAGAAAACTATTTTTTCCAAACATTCTTCTATTTCTGGGCCTTATTTCCTCGTCTGCAAGAACAGAATTTCACGGGCAACTGCACGTTTGCGACGCAACTTGGCCTCAGCCGACGCAATGGTACGGCACGTACACAGAGGTGGTCACAACACCGGCTCCCAGCCAGACCATGCTAGACGCTCCCAAAATGCCTTTATACTCACACAATTTCAGGGGTGTAAAGCCTGTTTTCAATCGTTCAGAAGACGGAATGTTCGAGTTCCAAGTTCCTCGTTTTTGAGCTTCTCGGCATTTTGCACGTTCTGCCGCCGCAAGCAGCCCACCTCCCCTGTTATCACTGTTGGCAGTTGATCGTCGCGTTTTCGGCAAGCGTGAGTACCGAAATAATGTATATGTTGTCAGGGGGGACTTAAAAAGTGTCACAAACTTGGCCCTGCAAGATTCAGCCAACGCTAAACTAACCAACGTTAAACTAACTGCGCCGCAGCCGCCGCCCTATCGTTCTGTCCGAAATGTCTTTCGCTAACTGCGTCACAACGCCGTGCGCGGCCAGCGCACCAAAACGTACCCCCAAAACTACCGAAGTAAGTTGCGATAAGGTTGGGGCCAATATAAAGTGTCACAAACATGTCCAAGTTAGATTCGCTACCCACCAAAGTGCGCCCTAATGGCCGACTTGTTTTTCGCTATCTGCTTCACAACGCTCTGTGCGGTCAGTACACCCGAAAAGTACCCCGACGTGTACCGAAATAGGTTACAATAATGTTAGAGCCCATACAAAGTGCCACCAACTTGCCCCAGTACGATTCAGTAGACGCCAAACTATACCGCCATAATGGCCGAGCTGCTTTTCGCTAACTGCGTCACAACGCTCGGTACCATACCCTAAGCCTAAATTGCTTGAAATGCAGCGCAGACTGTAAAACAAAATTTCTCACCTTTTCGGGATCCACCATCGCAGGTTTGCCGTGTCGAAGTGCAGCAGGAACGCAAAAATACGCCGAGAATCCAAGTGACCAGAGCTACATCAGATAATGACAAACGGGATGCCGAACAGCCGAACGCACACATACGCAGACGGCCTCACTCGTATCGGTGGCATGTCTGGCGCATGGTGCATGCATGTGGCGTGTCATTGGCTTGACACTAGGTAACTCAAGAAAAATAATGCGCAACATACAAGTTTCATCATCATCATCATCATCAGCCAATATTTTATGTCCACTGCAGGACGAAGGCCTCTCCCTGCGATCTCCAATTACTCCTGTCTTGCGCTAGCGTATTCCAACTTGCGCCTGCAAATTTCCTAACTTCATCATCCCACCTGCTTTTCTGCCGTCCTCCACTGCGCTTCCCTTCTTTTGGTATCCATGCTGTAACCCTAATGGTCCACTGGTTATCCATCCTACTTATTACATGGCCGGCCCAGCTCCATTTTATCCGCCTAATGTCAACTAGAATATCGAGTATCCCTGTTTGTACTCTGATCCACACCGCTCTCTTCCTGTCTCTTAACGTTAGTTCTAATATTTTCCGTTCCATCGCTCTTTGTGCGGTCCTTAAGTTCTTCTCGAGCTTCTTTGTTAAACTCCAAGTTTCTGCCCCATATGTTAGCACCGGTAGAATGCAATGATTGTACACTTTTCTTTTCAATGACAGTGGTAAGCTCCCAGTCAGGATTGGGCAATGCCTGCCGTATGCACTCCAACCCAATTTTATTCTTCTGTAAATTTCTTTCTCATGATCAGGGTCCCCTGTGAGTAATTGACCTTGATAAACGTACTCCTTTACAGACTCAAGAGGCTGACTGGTGATCCTGTATTCTTGTTCCCTTGCCAGGCTATTGAACATTATCTTTGTCTTCTGCATATTCATCTTCAACCCAATTCTTACACTTTCTCGATTAAGGTCCTCAATCATTTGTTGTAATTCGTCTCCATTGTTGGTGAATAGGACAATGTCATCTGCAAACCGAAGGTTGCTGAGATATTCGCCGTTGATCCTCACTCCTAAGCCTTCCCAGTCTAAGAGCTTGAATACTTCTAAGCATGCAGTGAATAGCATTGCAGAGATTGTGTCTCCTTGCCTGACCCCTTTCTTGATAGGTAATTTTCTACTTTTCTTCTGTTGAGCCAAGGTAGCTGTGGAATCCTTGTAGATATTTGCTAAGATATTCACGTATGCCTCCTGTACTCCTTGATTACGCAATGCCTCTATGACTGCTGGTATCTCTACTGAATCAAATGCCTTTTCATAATCTATGAAAGCCATATAGAGAGGTTGATTGTACTCCGCAGATTTCTCGATTACCTGATTGATGACATGGACATGATCCATCGTAGAATATCTCTTCCTGAAGCCAGCGTGTTCTCTTGGTTGGCTGAAGTCAAGTGTGGCCCTGATTCTATTGGAAATTATCTTGGTGAATATTTTATACAATATTGAACGCAAGCTAATGGGTCTGTAATTCTTCACATATAAGTTTATACGCAAAAGGCTTTAGCGTTAGCGGGAAAGAATTAAAAAAATGCAGCTCCACTAACGTGAAACCTGGGGAAGTGCGTAATAGTGATGCGCCGGTGCTGGGGTAGCACTACAGCCCGGGCGTGATCACGCGCGACGGACGCCGAAAGCCCGAGCGTGATCACGCGCAACACATGCCTACGCCAATGTCTTATTTTAAGCGCTTCGCACTTAAATTTTTGAAAGACGTTGTGTGCTAACTTCGTTTCACATTCTTTTTTCCGAAGCTTGCGTCAGCTAACGGCTGACGTGAATACTAGCGTGACGTACGCATTTCTTCAGGCCAGTTTTCGCGAGTGCTCGCTGTTGAATTTCTTTCTTAGTGGAAACACTTCGCAGCCATGGACCAGCAGTTAGAGGGTTTGTCCGAAAAGTAATGTCAGTGATTATATTGTAAAGCGACTATACGCCGCAGCGCACTAGGACCGGCTGGGATTGGTGGAGGGGGAAGGTAGCTTACGCACGCGCGGTTGCTCATTCGTCTGCGACCATCTGGAGCTTAAGGACAGGCTTTTCCGTGAAGCTCATTTTCATTTCCCGTGGAAACCGTAATGCAGCGCTCGTTGGAACAATTGGATTTCCATTACTTTTTTTTTTGAAACTCGGTAAGTACGCTGGCGAAACTTCTCCTATGATGAAGACGGCCTTTGGTGATAATTGTTTGTCAGAACGTAAAGTCTACCGGTGGGACAAGGCCTTTTTAGAAGGTCGTGAAGAGGTCAGCGATGAAGCCCGCACGGGACGGCCATCAACGACCATCACCGACGAAAAGGTGACGCGTGTGAGAGATATTTCGTACTCAGGCCGTCGTTTTGAGTTCACGTTGAGTGGCACAGACAGTAAACATTCCAAAATGTAACCATTCTCGAGATTTTGATGAATAATGTGCACATACGAAAAGTGTGCGCGAAGATTGTGCCCTAATTTTTCACGAACGACCAAAAATCATGGCGAGTTGAAACGTGGCAGGAACTTTTGGACTTCTGCAAAAGTGTTTAGCCAATGTCATCACAGGTGACGAATCTTGGTTGTTTGAATACGACCCCGACACAAAAAGGCAATGTGCCGAGTGGCACAGCTCAGCGTCCGCTCGCCCCAAAAGGGCCATAATGAGCAAGTCAAAGATCAAGACCACGCTCATTGTGCTCCATGGCATCAGGAGGGCTTGTCCACCAGAAGTTTGTGCCACATGGAACAACCGTCAACGCCACATTCTACGTGGAAGTGCTCAAGAGACTCAAACGAAGAGCTCCTCGCGCCCGGCCTGACATCAGGGGCGACTGGAAACTTCACCATGACAACACACCAGCCCACACCGCCTTCCTCGTGACCTGCTTCCTGGTCGACTCAAAGGTGCCAATGTTTCCCCATCCGCCCTACAGTCCTAACATGGCTCCCGCAGACTTATTTTTGTTTCCACGCTTTAAAACTCCCATGAAAGGACATAATTTCGGGACAGTTGACCAAGACAAACAGGCTTTCATCAAGGCTCTAAAGGACATTCTGGAGGAGGCCTACCATGACGCCTTCGATGCCTGAAAATCGCGCTGGAAGCGATTTATCGACGCAAGAGGAACCTATTTTGAAATTTTTTTAATGTGTTCCACAGATCTGATCAATTATTTATTTTCAATCGACTCACTGAGATTACTTTTTGGTCATACCCTGTATTTCGCAGGCTGCAGTCATGATACGATGATGAATAAGCTTTGCGTAAGCACCATGAATAATTTTGAAATAGTGACGCATGTACTATCGAACAAAAACGTTTACGGACCACGGGATCTCAGAAAACGCTAAATATCTGTGCAGCCGTTAAAAGTAGCCAGTAAAACCGTACATCACAATGTTGTTCGCATTTATCAGTGGAGGCTGGAAATGGGAATACCAGGCTAGGGCGTTTTGAGGCTGCGAAGATATTTAGCGTTTTCTGAGATCCCGTGGTCCGTCA
Organism: Dermacentor silvarum; assembly: GCF_013339745.2. Taxonomy (NCBI): domain Eukaryota; kingdom Metazoa; phylum Arthropoda; class Arachnida; order Ixodida; family Ixodidae; genus Dermacentor; species Dermacentor silvarum. The sequence goes on from NC_051161.1 coordinate 150,409,551, forward strand.
ACTTTTTTGGTCGATAGTACATTGTTTATCACTTCTTAATTCTTTTCCCGCGAACCATTTTTCACCTGCTTGCACCTTTGAGGTTATCACTAAGCGCAAGAGCCATCTGCATGCATCAGAAATATCTCGATGTGGTCTGTTGTTGTACCTGTTCTTTATGTTGTCACCGAACCTTGTAGTCATGCGTGACGCAATAGTGTCGTACTTTCTGTAAGGCGCGTGGGCAGCAATGGTTACACTAGAACCTTTGACGAGTCATAAACAATTAGCCGACGTGTTGGACCCACAGATTAGATTTTGATGATCGCTTACTGTGCTCGCCGCCATCGTTGTGCTTCGAGCACCGCTTCTTCATTGGGCACAGGTTCACCCAATAAACAGTTAGTTTCGTCCCTTACTTCACCATCACTACAATGTGACAATATCTGCACGTTAGTAAAGTGCATCTTTAGCACTGCTTTAGCGCACCCCTCTCGGGGGACATTGGCGGAATCGCTACAATCAGTTCGTTGTAAAGCAACAGATCAGCCTTGGAGGACGCCTAAATTCGTTCTTTTTATTTGTCTCGTGACTGCTTTTTCTCTCCCCTATTCTTCCCGCCTGTCATTTCCCCTTCCACTTCCCCCAGTGCAGGGTAGCAAACCACAATCTTTTCTGGTTTGCCCCCTTGCTTTTTCCACCTCGTTTCAATCTCTCCCTCTCCCAGACAAATTCGTTGTAGTGGTCTTTGTTCTAGAAGTGCGACAATGAAAGATAGGCATTGAGCTCGAACATAAACAATACTTCGTTATACAGGTAATTTCGCTGTAGAAGGCGTTTGTAGTGGTCGCTGCCTTGTGCTTGAGTTTAGAGCTACCAGAGGGCACTGAGAGCAAAGGGGCAGCACGTTGCAGCAAGTATACATTTAATGAGCAGACAGCAATGAAGGTTCTTGTTGTTACGGGCAGAGTCTCTCGTGTCGTCACTGGGCAGTCCCTGAACATGGTTTCAGAAGTGCGACCGAATTAACGCGGTTGTTATTAATGAGGCAGCCGGTCTGGGCACCGGGGATACCAAGGTCCACATCCTGCGTGTGGGAACGTCTGGACTTCAGCCCCCGCCCCCGTTTACTTTCACAAGTCCGGGGGAGTGGCCGTCACGAATATCAACGTACGAAGACTACGCCTTCATGCCAATTTCGGCGCAGCCACTGACGAGGTGTAGTTGCGTACGCTTTTGTATTGTATGGGGCCTCAAGAACGCAGTGTCTTGTCGTCACTGTGAACGTCAACTCTGGAAACTCTCTCGTTTGCGGATGTCAAGGCTAAGCTAGCGTCGCATTTTGTCCACCCAGTCAACTGAATTTATGAAAGCCGCCGATTACATCGCCGAATGCAACAACAATGGGAGCCAGTCGACAAGTTTGTTACAGGGCTTTATAATCTTGTCAAGCGTTGTGAGTACAAAAACCTCGAAGTGAAAGACCACCTTGTTCGCGACAAGTTGGTTGTGGGATTGCGGGGCGAAAAGCTATTTGACCAGTTGTGCCGATGTACGAAACTTCCGGCCGAAGAAACCCAGTGACAAGCGTGTGTGCAAGAGGAATACCACATCCGCCTTTCTCGAGATGCTCGTCCCTTTTCACTGAGTGTTCCAAGATCATACCCATCCCTCTGCTAGAGCACTTGAAGAAGGAACTGGATGAAATGGAAACCCAAGGGGTCATGCGAAAAGTCGGCACGCCAACCACATGAGGTTCGGGCCTTATCATTGTGCCGAAGCGTCGGGTGGGTACACGCCCTGTGTCGGCTTGACTATAAAGTTCCTATATAGGATAAGTACCGCCATGCTTTGATCCACGCCGCTCCTCGCTCTCCTGTATTTCTGATTGGACGATGATAGCGCACGCATTCACTTCTGTATATTTTTTTTCGCCTCAGAGCCATGTACTTCACTCTGCGCAGCTGCAGTTGCTGGTGGCGGCCACGGCATGCGCCCGGCCTGAAAGCTTCAACAGGGACTTTCTAGGGGCGCCACCGTCGACTAGCCTTCGCAACAAAAAAGTAAAGAAAAAGAATCACCGCATATCCACGACGTGAATGATGATGAGTGGGCAAAGCACCGGGGGATCATTCGGGTAAACCAGAGCTACGGACGAGAGAGAAAGAGAGCGCGCGTCGGGAACGAACGCGGAGCGCCCCTAGCTGTGCAGCGCAGCGCCCCTAGCTACGGACCAGAGAGAGAGCGTCGGGAACGAGAGAGAAAGAGAGCACAGCTGCGCCTCTAGCGGGAGCGGCGAGTACTAGCGTGGCTACGACGGCGCGACGAGGGACAAGGCTCGACCCTAAGGAGCTTCGCCCCTAAAACACGCGCTTTAGGACAGGATACGGCGGTAGAAAGGGTAGATGGCGGTACTTTTACTATATAGGGACTTTACATGACAAAGCTTAACAAGGCCATCAAGCGGGAACGCTACATTCTGCTAACAGCTGAAGACCACTTAGGCCAGCTTCGCGCAGCACAACTCTTCTCCAAGCTCGATTGAAGATCCAGCTTCCACCAAATCAAACAGCCGTCAGAGCGAAGAACTGACAACGTTCATTGATCGTTTTGGCCACTATTGTACTGCTGTCCCTATTGACCTTCCCTTTGGCATCGCGACGGCACCAGAAAATTATTTTCAACGCTTCACGTCATGACTACTGAAGGCACTACCGGAGTCGTCTATATGATAGACGATATACTAATCTTCAATAGGGACCAAAAGAGCACGACCAATGCCCAGCTGACATCCTGGATCACCTAAATTAAGCAGGCGTCAATCTCAACCCAGTGTCAGTTCTGAGCGTCTTCAGTCAAGTTCCTGGGGGTAATCGTGAACGCGCAGAGAATTTCACCAGATCCAGATAAGGTCAAGAATATCACGGACCGCCCACCACCAGTCGGTGTCAGCGGGGTGCGCCGACTGCTGGGAATGGCCAACCCTGTGGCCCGTTTCCTTTCAAATCTGTCTGACGTCTCTAGACCCATCGTTCGCTCTTGAAGAAGAACAACGCCTTGATTTGGGAATACAGCCAAGAGCAAGCTTTCACACACATCAAGCCATTTCTCAGCTGCGATACATGTTTGGCAAAGTACCACCCACATTACCCGACTATTGCATCGGCTGATACAAGCTCTCGTGCACTGGGAGCCATCTTGCTCCAGGACCAACCTTCTGGAATTCGACGTGCAGCAGCATATGCTTCTAGATCCCTCACTCCCACAGAAGGATGCTACAGTCAAACGAAAAATGAGTCCCTGGCTGTCACGTGGGCCGCGTCTAGGTTCAGTCAGTACCTTCGTGGTGTAAGCTTTGAGGTCGAGTCGGATCATCTTCCGCTTGTAGCCCTCCTTCCGAGCAAAGACCACGAAGTCTTGGCACCTCAAGTTCAGCGAATGCGTATCAAGCTGAGGCGCTGTCGGTACACTGTCAAATACTTACCTAGAAAACCTTTAGCTACAGCCGATACATTATCACGAGCAGCCTGCGACTCGCCAAACTCGAAAGCCGTGAACAGCTCGGAAATCTACGTAGGTGAGGTCCTCAAGGATCTACTTCGACTAGCGGTAAGTCGACAAGACGATATCCGTCCTCATATATCCGTTATCCGTTCCGTCCTGGGACCACTATTATTTTTAATCTTTATAAATGATATTACAGACAACATGGACTGTAGTATCAAGCTCTTCGCAGACGACTGCATTATTTATAAGGAAATTCACAGCATCACAGACCACCTTAAACTCAACGCGTCCCTTGATAAGTTAGTAGACTGGTGCGCTAAATGGCAAATGTCCATTAATGTAAAAAAATCCGTAACCATTGCAGTAACACGTAAACAGAACCCGTCCCAATTCACTTACACTATTTATGGTAAACCACTAGTGAATGTTCAACAACATAAGTATTTAGGCGTTACGTTGACGTTAGACCTCAGATGGGACACACACGTTGCCAACATCACGGCAGCCGCACTACGCAAGCTATTCTATGTAAAAAGATGTTTAAGAATGGCACCCGCGTCCTCTAAGCTTCTAGCATACACTACATTCGTAAGACCAGTGTTAGAACATGCTAACACAGTTTGGTTCTCTCATTCCCTAACTAGTATAACAAAATTGGAGTCGGTACAGCGCAAAGCCATAAGATTTGTGTATAACAAGTATAAACGCACGGACTCTCCCACTAACCTTCTGACTTCTTCTGGCATTAGGACTCTATCCACAAGAGCAAAGCAGGCACGTCTCAAGTTTCTGTACCAACTGCTGCATCACAGCTATAAGAAGTACGTCGCATTTTCACAGTCGCGCCCGACTCGTCATAAGCATAAATACACATTAATTGAATATTCTTTCAACAACGACTCGTTTGGGCAATCGTTTTTCCCACTTACGATACGTGAATGGAATCGGTTATACCCAGATATCACGGACGCCGAAACAGTGTCCGCTTTCAGTGCAAAGTTACAACATACATCTAACCTCTAGTACCACCCCCATTGCCACGCACACTCTCTCATTTGAACGCTAGTTCCGTCTTCTTAGATTCCTGCACTTATACAATGTATTTCCTTTCCTAATATTTGCTGGTGATGGCCTATGAAATGTGTACCGGTTTATTGGTGAAAGGGATTGCTTATGCTGTTGCACATAACTTAGTTCTTATACTATCACTTGCTTGCTTCTTTAATCCATTCCCTTTTTTTAACAGATTGCAATCCTGTGCCTGGTTGTGCTTCGCGTTTTTATTATTTTTTTCAGTATTAGTTCATGTTTGCACATTGCGCACGATCGACAAGGCGTTGATTCTCTTTGCTTGGCAAACTGGTTGTAATCCTTCCTGGTGGTTGTACTTCATTTCGTGTGCGCAGCATGCATGTTTTTGAAATGTTAATTTGAATTTGTGCGTGAATTTTGCTTCCGTTTTTTTTTGCTTCCTCGTGGTTGTACTTCAGTTCGTGTGCGCAGCATGCATGTTTTTGAAATGTTAATTTGAATTTGTGCGTGATTTTTGCTTTAAATGCCCTGTATAAGAGCGCATGTTTACAAAATGTCGATTTTTTTAACATGATTGTCTCTTTGTAATGCCCACCTGCTATGCTCTCAACTGAGAGTGGCAGTATTAAAATAATAATAATAAAAATCAAGCTCTGGATCGACAGTGTTCCTCAGGTGTGACATATTGTGAGAGATGCTGGCCACCCAAGAACACAGTACCAACCACATACCAACCAACCCACATTTCATGTACTGGAAAGAGAGAGACTGAGTGTGTACGATTGCTTGCTTTTGTTGGATTACTGTATCGTCATTCCATCTACTCAACGCCAGGACATCCTCGCACTGCTGCAATCGCCGTCGCCAAAACTACAATCGCCGTCACAGTGCGGGCCCTCTGATTCCTGTAAAACCAGGGGACCATGTGTGGTTCAAGGACGTTGTTTGCAGCAGTCGTGTCCTCCTAGAAGCGTTCTGCAGAGTAATCGTTGCCACCTGGTGTCTTTCTCAGCAGACCCGAATATCTAAGGACGGGCAGTAGCCTCGCCGTGGACGCCAGGAACGCCGCTACAAAATTCTTTCTGCGCGTTGCCTGTCCGACCTGTGGCCACACCTCCCTTACCCGAAATACAGGGACTTCCTGTAGAAACAACTGTACCTCAACATGAACTGAAGCGAACGCGATATGGTCGTGCTGTAAGACCACCGCGCTGCTTGAATCTGTAGCTATCTCGGGAAGGAAAATGTAGTGGCCGCCGCCTTGTGCTTGAGTTTGCAGCTACGAGATGTCACTGAGAGCAAGGGGAAGGCACTTTGCAACACGGATATATTTCAGGAGCAGACAACAATAAAAGTTATTCTTCTTACAGGCTCGTATCGTCATTCTGTGTTCTCTGAACAGCGTTAGACTTTAATTGCTGCATGCTCTGCCTGGAGTGGATCAATGAGGAAACTCTTTCGAAATATAAACATAATCTTTTGCGATACACATACTACCTGGCAGACCCGTTGTGTCCAAACAATAATTTGATTTGTATACTTCGTAATTTTCGCAAATCCACACAAAGGCAGAAATCTAAATACGCACTTACCTGAGGAGGTTTCTGCAAATTTCATGTATATCCAAATATCAGCAGGGTTTAGTGGTAGCTCGTATTTTTTTAGAATGATGGTGACAACGAACCTCGCACTCCCAAACTCTGGGTGCTTTACTTCTCCGTCGTATGTCGCGCACCAGCCGATTATAGAAATATAGCATGATATTGCGTCATTCATTCTATATTGACAACTTTCTCGGGAGCCAGGAGAACTCCCTGCGTTGCTTGCCTGTAATAATTTCCCGTTTGTAAGCTTGAACACAAAATTTTCCCCTTGCTCAATAGTGGCCTCCTTTGTCACATTAAGAGAGAATTCTCGACTGGGCAGCACGAGTTCCGCTTTGGAGGAAGAGAGGTGCCTGTGCAGGAACTGGAGACCTGTCATGTCTTCCGACGAATCTGGAATAAAGCCATATTGCAAATGGCTCAATGATCTATCAGTCCCTTTTCACACAGCTGTGCGATAGGCTAACCATATATTATTCATGTGCCAAATTTACTTACGAGCTTGCACGTTATTCAGCAACTGCTGAAAGGAGCTCTTATAATGTTTTTGTAAAAGTATGAAAATCTGGTCCATGAAGAGTTATAGCATCCACGGATCTTGTTCAAGTACCCGTCTGTTTGTTTACTTGTTTGGTTATTTATGTATTTGTTGAAATACTGGTAGGGTGTATTAGGATAGTAAAGTTTTCAAACGGGATGGCATAAAACATTCAAGAAAAACGACCCCTGAATATTCAAGCGAATATCCACTATTTTAGTATTTGTAAAAAAAAAGTGAGACAAAACGTTTCCGAGGAGTCTGCTTGGCATAAATTGAAGCATATCTGTATTGGTTGATTCATTCAACGCTAAATGATCCAGCATTTTTTTCAAATTCTCCTGGCTTCAATAAAAAATTAGCATGTTCGAAACAGCGTATAACTGCTTGTTTCTTCCACAGCTGCCAACGTGCCAGCTGTGGAAGAAGACGACGACGCTCGAGTTATTGCTAATGGCGATAGTTTCTTGCGTACACGGACACCACCAAGATCTGTACTTTATAGCAAGCTTCGCGTTGAAAATAATTGTGGACAAATGATATCAGCCATGCATCCAAAAACGAGCAGTAAGTATCGTGTTTTTTGTTTTTGTTTTGCAAAATGCTTCTTTTTCGGGGTGAAAAATAAATCACTATAGGCGGTGAGACTCGCGACCGCCACGCTACCCGTACGCATCTCGGCAAATCTGGGACGGGGAACACCATCCCCCTATGTGCAGCCGATATAGGCTGCTTCCACCTTTAGTCACATGTTTTTGTACCGCGCTGTATGTTTTAGCGCATATGTCGAATATGTAACTGTCGGCAACGTGCTGTAATATTTTAGCGTCCCAATGACGAGTGCGACCACTTGTAGCCCATAGTATTGTTCGTTATATACGCAAAAACTAGTGGGACAAGACTCTGCATTCTTCGCTGGGCGTAGTCGATACTACTTGTTGCGTTCTGGTTGGTTCTGGTTCGATGTTTCTTGTTTCGTTTGCATGCAGGATTTAACTGCACTCTCATAAACAATCAATATACGTGGCTACTGTCACGAAATTCATAAATTGAGAGATCATTATGCTATTATGCCCTTTCGCTCATGGGATTTCTGATAACTTTAAAGGGACACTAAAGAGAAACCGGAAGTTGAGCTTAAATGGTAGATTATCCTTTTGCGATCACAGCCATACCATTCTTACTGCCAACAGATGTTTAATAAGCGAGAAAATAGCGAAAAACTGAAGGATAGGTGCTGACGCCCCTTCGAATTTCCCGCAATACACGTTTGTGACGTCGGAGATTACAAATGCAGGCCGGTCGCGATTGGTCGAGAGCGATTTATCGCTGTTAATAAAACGAAATATGAAATACACCTTAAACGTGCATGAACAGCATTTGCCAACTTTTTAAACCGTTTCAAGCGAGGAAGTACAAGTTTAGCACAAAATTAAATAAATAATAAAAAATCACAGCATATCCACGACGTGAATGATGGTGAGGTGGGCGAAGCTCCGGAGGTTATGGGTGATACCGTTAATCCTCCGAGAAGTTCGCCCGATAAAATCATCATGCAAACACGTGAGGTACGGTGAAGAAAACTTTTATTGAGATTTCAAGTTACCTTTATATATTACGCACTTGTGGTCGGAGAAGAGCACAGTTAGGGGTTCGAGTACCGGTTTAAGGGGAATGTTAGCAAACACGATGTCTATGCACGACCCCCGCAAGGTAGTAGGTGCAAGGTGGTCTAGGGAGATGCACCTGAGCGAGTATCTGATGGGCATGTGCTGAACGAGCCAATCGTTGGTGGAGCGGTCCGATATGTCGACATTAAAGTCACCCACGAGCACGAACGGTCTGTTTCTGTATTTGGCGTCAAAGTCTTTGCACGCGGTGTCCACAAAGAACTTTACGCCCCCGTTGGACAGGTTGGGCGCTAGGTACATGACCATGACGACGATACCCGAGTCACCAAATTCGACCGCAGCATATTCACCGTGATGACTCTGGCTGGTGAGCGGCACTTGTAGGTCCACAGCAGGGATCTTCTGCTTGACGTAGACGGCCCCCCCCCCCCCCCCCCCGGCTGTACGTTCTGCGTCTTCGGTGCACGTCACGGGTATGTATCCGCTCATGGAAGGCATGGCTGCGTTCCATGTCTCGGTGAAGCAGAGCACATCCACCTCTGTGAGCACGGGGTCCCTTTCGACGTCCCGCGCGTGCGCGTTGAGGGATGTAACGTTGAGCAGGGCCAAGGTGAACTCGTTTGCCGCACGAGTTTACCTCGTTTGCCGCACGGCCAAACGAATGAGCGAGAAATTCCCGCTCGAACCGCGCGTCGGCTCCTTGAATGTGAGACCGCTGCCGCCGCTTGGTCACCACTTCCCGCGCACGAGCACCATCCGGGTCTGCCCGGCGCCGCGCTCGCTTAGCCGCCGCTTCCCGCTCTCGCCTTTCGAGGTCCGCTGCTCGCAGTGCACGTTTCGCTGTGGCGTCATTGGCGCGCACCGTCTCGGGATCCGCCAGGCGCCGCGCTCGCTGAGCCGCCGCTTCCCGCTCTCGCATTTCGGGGTCCGCTGATCGCAGTGCACGTTTCGCCGCGGCGTCATTGGCGCGCACCGTCTCGGGATCTGCCAGGCGCCGCGCTCGCTTGGCGGCAGCTTCTCGAGCTCTCACCGCGGGATCCTGCCGACGAGCACGAGCCGCCGCGGCCATCCGCGCCCGCCGCTGCGCATCGTCCATGCTCCACCAACGATCCGACACGTACGGCGACGATCCAAGAAATGAGAGAGGCGCTCGGTCGTCGCTCCCCGCGCATCCCCGCACAGCCCGCGCAGCAGCCAATCGGAGAGCAGCGGCACTTCCAGCGCCATCTAGTGTCGATTCACACAAGCGCCATATTGCACACAATTCTATTGGACCAACGCCATCTAGGAAATGAGACAAGAAATGGTGATGGCGACACAGATTGTGTACAGCGCCATCTAGAATATCGTCCCTGAACTGCAGTTTGTATGTACTTCTATGAGACAGCGCCATCTATTGCATTATACGGGAGATACGCCGGACAGCGGAGACGTGACAAGGTTAGACTAAGAGGAGCTATGCCCCTAAAAATGGCATGGCGATTCATCCGGTCGTGATAGTTTCGTACTCTCGTTTTTTGGTCATGCATCGTCGCGCGCGCCTGTTCCGCTCTACGGTGTTTGGTTGCGTGTTGCGTGGCTCGAAAAACGTTGACTTCGCGGGAAACAGCTGTCTGTAGTGTTGAGGGCTGTATAAATGGCCCAAGGCGCTTGCTCAGGGGCAGCGGCAGTGTTGACTCGATTGTGACCTTTCATGTGGTGTCGTGCGGTGAGCCCTGGCTCCCCGGCGTTCCCAATCGCTCAGTGCTCTGCCGATGATAAAACGGCAAAAGAGCCAGAGAAACCAATGGTGTGCTCTCTGCATTTCTCGCCCTCGGATTATGTGTATAATACTGCCCTCGGAAAGTATCTTGGCGTGCCCCAGAGGCCAGTCCTTTCTCGAGCAGCTGTTCCCTCAATGCGGCCTTCATCAAACCCCCTACCGGTGCCCCTGCAGCAGCAAACTGGCGGCTCGGTGAGTGCTGAATGTCATTAAATAAAGCCACGAAATAATCATACCGAGTACGTGCGCAACTTTCTACGCTTGTTCTGTCGGGAACATCGTCGGCTGGCGGAGAGGACGCTTCGCCTACCGTCGACGAAAACGAAGCTCTGCTTTCCGCCGGCGCGGCCGGCGGCTCACCGCCATCGCACGTGGAAAAACCTACCACTCGAGCACGGAGAATCATTTCGCGCTCCGTTTCACTGAATATCGCTGAAATGCAGTCCTGCTTCCCTGGCGAGCTCTTCGCTGCAAGGTTCAGCGGTAGCAACGGTATCCATGGCGGCGAACGCAAACGCAGCGACCATGCATGCAGCCATGACGCATCCAGCTCCTCGGCCGATTACGCAAGCGGTGACGTATCATGGTGCATTCTGATTCGCTGAGAGCAATAAAATCTGTGACGACACTGCTTCAGCGCCAAATCTGGTGTGAGAGAAATTGAGGAAGAGATATTTGGCCTTTGTTTATGAATTTCTCCGCTAATAACTCATATTTTTGCACCCAACAAAAACTTCATGCATTCCTGAAGGTCCCTCTTTTATTCCAGCTGAACTTCCTGTTTCTCTTTAGTGTCCCTTTAAGCTGGTGTTTTTGTATCTATATATAATAAGCGGCAAAGAAATTCACAGAAGAATAAAATTGGGTTGGAGTGCATACGGCAGGCATTGCCAAATCCTGACTGGGAGCTTACCACTGTCATTGAAAAGAAAAGTGTTCAATCATTGCATTCTACCGGTGCTAACATATGGGGCAGGAACTTGGAGGTGAATAAAGAAGCTCGAGAACAACTTAAGGACCGCACAAAGAACGATGGAACGAAAAATCTTAGGAGTAACGTTAAGAGACAGGAAGAGAGCAGTGTGGATCAGAGAACAAACGGGGATAGCCGATATTCTAGTTGACATTAGGCGGAAAAAATGGAGCTGGGCAGGCCATGTAATGCGTAGGATGGATAACCGTGGGACCATTAATGTTACAGAATGGATACCAAGAGAAGGGATGCGCAGTCGAGGTCGGCAGAAAACCAGATGGGATGATGAAGTTAGGAAATTCGCAGGCATAAGTTGGAATACGCTAGCGCAAGACAGGGGTGATTGGAGATCGCAGGGAGAGGCCTTCGTCCTGCAGTAGACATAAAATATAGGCTGATGATGATAATAATAGGCGGCTGTTCTTGTTCATATTTCGGTCTTTGGAAAGCACTGAAAACTGCGTCATTTTAGAACCGTGTCGGATATTAAAATCAACCAAATTAAGTTGTGTGGCTTTACGTGCCAGAACTGTGAACTGATTATGACGCATGCCGTAGTGGTGGACTCCGAATCAATTTCTTGCGTTCCGCTGCTAGTGGCCACCGCGGCCGGGATCGAACCCACGACCTCGTGCTCTGCAGCCCGACGCCGAGCTACCGCTCCGAGTCAAGGCGGCTCTCGCGCGCACGAATATAAGGCCGTGAATCCTGCTTACGATACCGCACGTCGTTCAACGCACACAAATACCAGGGTGCTTGCTAGGAAAGAAGTGTGCGCAAAGCTGGGCGTACAGCTTCTTTCTGCGTGTTCTCTTATCCAATGGAATAACACTGTGGACTTTATAATGAACGCTTGTTCGCGCCTTTCGTAATCCTGTGGCTGTATTTCCTAACAATCTATTTTATTTCCTATTATTATTTTCTATCCGGCACGCCGAACGTCCTATGCAGGCGATGATTGCGGGGGTTATTATTCAAGTCCATAGAGAATTGGATGTGAAGTGCATTGTTAGCAAGTGTCCGCCATTGAACTATATACTCAACGTCACTTCACTTTATTACCTTAAAGACCCCATTGGAGGGGTATTACATAAGGGGTGGTAAAAAAAAAACATTAGATACAGGCGTTAATTTTGAGATATGTGATAACAGCTTCGGTAAAGGCAGATGGGCTTGTGATGGCTGCGATGGCGTGTGGAAGGCCGATCCAGTCCCTTGATGATTGGATAAAAAATGATGCTTGAAAAGTGGTGGTCCGGGCACGTGCGCATGCAACTTGAAGCGCATGACCGGTGCGATGAGATATGTATGAAGGGGGCGTGATGTACGGTGGGTGATTTAGAGAGCTGCAAAAACTACCTTCGGGAAACTAGCAAACTTACGTTAACAGTGCTTGAACAGTGTCGCTTTTTTGCCGGGTTGGCAATTACGCGCACTCTATATTGGAAGCAAACGCACAGCTGCCGTCGCTATTTCGGGTGCGTGGATTCATCATACGGTTATACAGCAAGCTCATTTCGGCAATGAAATAATGCATCAACTCGGCGCTCGGAAGCGACACATTGCATTCATAACCGAGCGCGGTCACGCTGCGGCGAGCACTTCGCGCATAATCGGACCAGATTATCCCATATCGCAGCGACATCGAAAAGATTTATGCACGCTGTCGTACAATGTTTTTCTTTTTCAACACTGTCACCACAGAATTTATATTTTACGTGCACAAGTGAAACACCGCAGCCAGGTAGCTCTGTCATCCTTGCACTAAATGCCGGAAAACCGCACCGCTTCTCCCGTCCCAGACTCCACAGTCAATCGCTAGGAGGCCTTCTAGCGATTGGCAGGCACGCCAATCTAAGGCAGTGATCGACGCGTATAGCACTCGGCCGAGAAATTTAAAAAAAGGTGCCCATAGTTTAATATTATAGCTTATGTCTAAGCGAGAAGTAGCTTTTTTCGCTATCCTATGACCAAGTTACGACGGCAACCAAGCTCCCTAGCTATAATATTGCATGCAGAATCAGTGAAACATTTGTTTCTATACGGCGTGACTTAATGATGTTTTCTTGCACTTTTTCCCCGCGTTTATTTGTAGCTGGTATCCTTCCGCAGTATCACTATTGAACAGTGTATTTGTTTAAATGATGGCAGCAGACGGGCACTCAATGGACTCTTGTGTAGGTAGGAGGGCAAGTTATACATAATTATTCCTGCTAAATTGCTTCCTTTTTGCCGGTCGAAATTTAGCACATCGGTAGAATTCTGAAGTCAGTTTATTATTCCTTTTGTTTGCCAAATTACGCTCGAGTACTCTACTATGGCGTCCCTGATAGCCCACTGCGCTGTATCAGATTCAGGGAATTAAAGACCACATTTTTAACATTTTATTGCGTTAGTAATTATATGGACACTCCAAGCGGATTTCTGCCGGCGGCGTCGTCGTCGTCGTTGCCGTGAGGTTCCGCATAAAGTCCAATGGCGATAAAATCGTCGCCGCGCGCCGTACGCTGTGTGTGTGAGGGAAAGCGTACGAGGGTGACCGGCAATCGCGGCTCAATGTAGCGCACGCGAGGGCGGAACGCAGGCCGGAAGCGCGCGTTTTTCTTTCGCGCGCCAGGCACGGTATCGAGGCGACAGAGAGAGAGGGGGTGCATTCTGCTCCATCGACTGCTGCTCACAGCGCGGCCACGCGGCCGCCTTATTTGAAAGCGATCTGCGATAGGGACAAAGTGCATGCGCCGAGTGCGGGTAGCTTCGTATGCGCTGTGCTTTCAACGTATAGTTCGCGTTGAAGCGAGCTGAGAGACAGCGCGAAGGTCAATTCGCCTGCTGCTGCTGACTCCGCTGCTGCTTACTCAATCCCGCGTTTTCACAGCGAGTTTACACGGTCATCGATCGAGATATGTTCAAGTTTACCTGTGCACGCGTGACACCGCGCTTGTCTATTTAGTTAGTAAGCGAATGTTTACAACATTATACGGCCCATTAAACTAATATACTTGCTTCGTGTAGCTCTCTACTAATTTTCTATCGCAATCGATGCTTCGCCTTTCGGGCGAAACAGCGACTTTTTTCAGTAGCGTAAGCTTCTCAATAGTAATGTATCCTTCCAATAACATCGGGAAAACGCCCTGCAAGGATTTCGCCAAACATATGAAAACACTCAAACCGCTGTCAATCAACATGTAGAGTTTACAGAGAACACATCCCTAATTGTCGAATGCAGTGCGTCATAATTTTCTACTTTATTTTGTTTTGTTGGGGGCCGGGGTTTCCATGAAGAATTATGTTATTTATTCGTGCATAGTTTTTATTGGTCAATATTTTTAGCGGTTACATCAGCGACAGCACAATTTAAGCGTCCCATTTCGGAACGGAGGTGGTCATATTCTTGTTTAGTCCCCGTCATTGAACATGATTTTTTCGAGCGCTTCGGTGCTAGGTTGCAAGGCGCCGAAACATTCTAATTGTGTCATGGGCTAAATATTTTGGAAAGTCAGAGAGAACGTTTACATATCCGCACATGCAAGCTTATCGCGAATGCTTGGTTCAAGTCTCCATAACAGCAACCATTCAGGTGCGCGTTCGCTCGCTTCTTCCAAGTAAAAACGCGAGAAACACGCAACGTTTTGTGTATGAGCCATTTTCATGGTATAATGACGTATTCAAATGTCCTTGTGGGTGTGGTCAGTACGATTTAGAGCCACGAGGCAACAGTACAATTTAAGCGTCCCAGTTCAGAACGGTTGTTTAGTCCCCGTCATTGAACATTATTTTTTCGAGCACTGCCATAGTAGGTTGCACCGGATGCTACCTGTATTCGCAATTATTTAGTGAACCTAAGCCCCTGCCTTTTACGCTGAATTACTCAGTCACTGAACAAATCGCATTTTAAAATTTACGCAGACAATCCAAAACTAGAAATCTATCAACTATAAACAGCAAACGATCTTGAAAACCTGACCACCCCAGGAGCCGTCTAACGCACGATCAAGCTTGCGTATGTAATTAGTACGAAATAGAGGATCAAGGTTTATTGAAATACACACACACACACAAATACGTATATATATATAGACATAAACACGACGCATAATAGATACTTTTGTTGCATGCGCACATCGAACACATCACTAACAATGCAAAGAGATCCCTTGGCTACATTCGCAGGAATTTTTATAAAGCCCCACCCCATTTGGAGTTACTGCTCTACAAAACACTAGTTAGACCAAACCTAGAGTATGCGTCATCTGTCTGGAACCCTGGTCAAACAAACATTAGCAGACATCATTGAGTCAGTTCAGAACAGGTCAGCACGTTTCATCCTTTCAAATTATTCACGCACAGCTAGCGTTTCTCTAATCAAGTCAAACCTTGGCCTTATTAATCTGCAGCTTAGAAGAAACATTTCCCTCTCTGCCTTTTCCAAATAAATCATTTACCAAAGTAACTGTCTTAAACAAGAATTCATTTAAGAACCTTGCTACATGTCGTCGCGTCTTGATCACCGGTTTAAAGTTTTCATTCCTTTCTGTCGCACAAATGTTTTCTCAGATTCATTTCTGCCAAAAACCAGTGCCGAGTGGAACCGCCTTCCCCCTTCCATGACCTGCATCGAGGAGGCATATCTTGCAAGAGTGCAATAACTGATTACATTATGAGTTTGTCACTCTAAGTATTCATAATAACTTGAACGCATTGTATTTTTTATTCTTTATTGCACCCACCCCCTCTGTAACGCCCTTCTGGGCCCTGAGTGTACTGTAAATAATATATATATATATATATATATATATATATATATATATATATATATATATATATATATATTGTAAAGGAATTAAGGAGACAGCGACACAGCCCCATTCCCTGGGCCGGCTGTTCTATTATCTTTGTCCTCGTCTTCTTTCTCTCCCCGCGCCTGCCTTGCGAGCGCCCGTGGCCAAGTTCACTTCGTCTTTACACTCGGCCATGCTACAAGTTTCCGGTGTGCTTGCAACAAGGCAACTTGTCCAGGGTGTGAGGTCGTCGGTGGTGAGCCGCCCAGCACGCAACCAGCTTCTCTGGAGGTCGGCACTGAGTGTTGCGTTCGGGTCGCATCTCTCGCCGATGACCGTCCCGTCGCATTTGGCAAAGCATGGCAGGCCGTCTCGGACGTCAAACCGCCGTCTGTCTCGCCAAACGGGCAGGGCCGCACTGGTCGCGGTCATCTGCAGCGCGTCGGGACGACATGCCATGTGTTCGAGGCAACGACGGGGTGAGCCTCCACGCCGACGTGTGACGCGACCCGCGCCCTCGCAGCGCCGCAGCCGCCGGTCCAAGGCACTCCGAGGTGCCCGACCCGACAGCCGAAATGTCCTGGTCAGAAGCCGTGCCATCGGAAGGAGAGACCTGGCCCGCAATATTCGCCGCGAAAATAGAAGTTACGAGTCCATAAACGCTCCAAACAGTAGAGAGCCGTGTGCGCGCCGAAAGCGGTGGCCTCTTGGGCCTCTTGTCTCCCGTTGGTCTCCCACTGCCTCCCAGCGGCACATGAAAGCACTCGGCCAACGGCTGACTTGAACTCAGGAGCTGCGCTTCTGGCGTGGAGCCCGGAGACCACGTCGCCAACCGCATCGCATGGGATGTCATCTCGCGATCCGGCAGTGATGGTGTGGGTGCCGGATGCCGAAGCAGGGTCCGAGACCCGCGGCAGGAAAAGCCGCTCACAACCGGGGTCCACAGCGGGGCCGGCCGTGAGCCTGTCGGCCAAAAACCCGTCGGATGCAGTCGTAGCGACCCAATGGCGCTGCCCCCGAGCTCCGCGTGGCCGCAGTCGCATAAGATCGGCCAACACAGACGGCCATGTCGAAGCAGGAGCGGTGGTCGCCATGCGCCCGCCACCGTCCCCGGCAAAGCCGACGGCGACACCCGGTGAGCCGGTGTCTGCGGTTGGGCAGCCCGAGGACCTCTCCGTAGAGGCGCTGCTGGGCACCACTGCCACGTCAAGGTGGTGCACCTCAGGAGCTCCAGCCGCAGATCAGTGCTGGCCGGGATTGTCGCAGGCATACGTGAGCGGGCCGAAAGCAGCTATCAGAGCTGCACTCCAGTCAGTCTAGGACCGCTGCTTGATGCTTTCGTAGTTGCCCCGTGCCTTCGCGGCACCGCAAAGCACACAAATGAGTTAACGAAAGGTCTAGAGGGAGAGCGAGCGAGAGGGCAAAAGACAGAGCGAACGTACGAACAATTTTCTTGCTGATACTACAAATTTACTGAGCACTTTTACTTGGCTCGGAGGATCTACCCCTTCCCACATTTTAAACTCAATAGACATCCGGCTTTAACACTCAGGCTTCTACAGACGGGGGCATACGCAAACCCCCTCCTTCTTCACAGGATTTACAGCGAAATTCAGACAAACTCATGTGCACTATGCCATGACTTAGCGAACTTACCTAACATGCTCTGGTGGTGTCCCGCGTTACGCGGCGATTAAATCAACATTTCTTCACGCTGGGATGCGGTGCTACGCAGTCCCTACTTCGAAAAATAGTTATGGGCTGTCCAACGGGCCCGCGACGCGGCGGAGAGGCTCGGCCTCTGTCTTCACGCGGGAGCGGCCCGCTGCACTCTAACGCGTGCCCTAAAGGACTACAATAAAGTTTTTCATCTATTCATCCGACCACCTACCATCGACTACCGACCATGAAAATGGCTGAGAAAGCCAAACAGGGCTATTTGCTCTAAATTCATCTGTAAAACCGGAGGGCACGTCGTTGGGCTAGTTCGAGCGTACTGTATGGCTTATTACCGCGTCAAGGCACAGCCACGAAGAAGAAGGCCCATAGGCCCATATCACAAGCGCTACTGACCACTTTATTTCAAAAGAAGCAAGCGAAACATATTTTTTTCGATGCGCTCGCGCCACAACCACAGAATAAAGGTTGCTTAGGCCGTCTATTAAAAAAAAAGGAAAGTTAATTGAAAATTTTCAAGAAGGCATGCTCATGTTTGTAAAACCAAAACATTTTGTTTTGGTTTTAGCAAACCAAAACAAAGTGTTTTAGCAAACCAAAACTATATGTTGATTATATTTTTTATCTAAAACGCACGCAATATTTTAGATGCCATTTTATCTTTGCTTTTGTTTAGGCTCTAAGCATCTCGAAATCTTCGCTTACAAGGGCAAGATTTACGGTTTCTCAAAAATGTGCCGTTCAATTCTTCAGATTATATGCATTTTCCCTTATTCGGTGATTAACTCACCGGCCCAATTTTCCCAACGTAAGTGTTTTCACAAGCAAATGGGATTTAATACCGCGACAGGAGGTATGGTGCGCTTCTCTTGGCCGCACATTTTAGGAGCCTAGCCAGTGATGCAGGGATAAAGCGGGGCCAGCCAAGTGGCAGCGCAGACCACGGCAAGAACTCCGTACCTGTTCACCGCTTTATTCAAATTGTGGTTCGCCTGGTGTAGGTATTGCACAATGTTTCTCAGTGGATTTGGTAATACAATCAGGTTGAAGTGACAGACGTGTCAAGACGAGCAGCTGATAAAGGTAAAGGTAAAAACTTTATTTCGTGGCGTTGTTACGCCACTAACGAGTATAACTGGGTAGCGGCAACGCCCAGCCTCACAGCCTCACAGGTAGGGTCGTTGAAGCGAATGCCGTGTATCACAGTAAAGCCCATTTACGTATTCAAGTCTCATCGTGCGTTCTGCATGAAAGGGCGGTCAGTCGTCTCTATAATTTAAAGACGTCATACTCACATCGGGTAGATCTGATGGAGACGCCCGCATGGTTGTAAATGGGGATCCGTGACGTTATAACTATCCTATACATCGAGCAATTCTTTCTCATAAAGGGCAGCTGAACACATCAGCCACTATAGAAACTACCAATAAAAACAGGCTGCTTACCTGTCACATCAGCAAATGGGATGGCCATGAACAACTTCAAACCGATAAATAATAATTCGGTTGTCACCATTTTTAGTTTCCTTGAAGAACTTAGAAAAGCGATGTAATTCGTAAATAACTATGTTGTGTACACACAACTTTGAAGACAATGGGATAGTGTTAATATTTTAGACCTTTTTCATTCCTGTGCTTCGTGACACGGACCATGCATTTCCTGCATTCCACAATACAACATAACAACGTTTACTTTATGCAGTAAAAGTATACATTATTATGCATTACATTTGACTATAAACAACATGTAAACTAAAAAAATCATCACACAGCAATGTCCTTCCGTAACTACAGAGGTTTGATGTAATAGTTCAGCGGAAACCCGCTAGGTGGTGTTATGGTCAAACACTTCTGTGGAAGGTATTTATTATCACGGAATTTTCCCAATAATTACAAATTCTGACAGTTTGTTGTCACATTGTAAGCGAGAAGGCGTAAGAAACATTCTTGTCTAGTCGGCTGAACAAAAAAATCTGGAGGAAGCTTAAGCTTCGGCTTTAAGAGCAGAATGCGATACCGTTATGGGACCCATTCACATCGAATAATTCGCGTCCGGAAAGTAGGCTTCATTCACTGCAACACTGAACGTGGGAAAGCCAGCACACAAAGACCAAGCTTACACCGATCGCCTTAAAGTCGGCTTCACTTTTAAACAGAAATGAATTGCTGGTAATACGTTTTTCTAGGGGCAATATAAGTCTTGGTATATTGAAATGTAAAGGCCCTAGCACCTTTTTTTATTATTGTATAAATTGTTTGCTATTGCCCCGACGTGCGCGCGTGCCCAAAACGCATTTGGCAGGCAAAGTCCCAATTTGACCTGCCGAGGATGCCAGCGCCATCGGGATAAGATTTTCGTAAGTAGGCTACCCGAGTGAGCCGGTGTTTGCGATGGAACGAAAAAAATGCAGTTCCAATCCAGCTCCAGTAACGCAGCTCAACTAACGTGAATGGTGGGGAAGTGCGAAGCACTCGAGCGCTTGTGAGGTGGTGGCGCCCTCTATCACGCTGCGCTGGTAGCAGTCTGGCGTTTCGGAACAGCTTTTAACGAGTTTATGCTAACAGACCGATCCCACCGACCAATCAGCGCATGCGCCGGTTTACCGGAAGTAGCACTGCCACCATCTTGGTTGTAATCAATTGGTCAACCACACCACCGCAGTCTGTGCTCATTGAGTACGGCGCACGAGCTTCCGAGACAGCTCTGCGACTCCACCACCGAGATACATTCGTCATGCATTTTAAGAAATTACATCGGCTGTTCATTGCAGCCTGCGAGGCCAACGTTGAAAAGTGGCTGCTGCTCTTTCATTTCGGTTGTTACCCGCTGATTACGCGGTGAGTATCGTATTTGTTCGAGCTTTGTATGTAGTGCATGCTTTTGAGCATGCACTACATACAAACAATCCGCAAAACGACCGTACGCGGTCGTTTTGTTTTACTATTTTTGCAAACGTGCATCTCGTTGACTGCAACGTTATGTTTGGTTACATAATTGGTTATGTTTGGTACATAATTGGATAATTGGCGCACATGACTATGGGGACACCGCACTTCACAGCCCCTTTTTAACACCGAAACTGTTTAAGCCAGTGGTTATTCCGGGCAGTGTGCGCAGGAAAACCTCGCTGAGCGATGACGTCACTCCGCGTAGCCTAGCAACGCGTCGCCTAGTAACTCTGAGCCTCGCAACAGCTGTGTAGGTGGAGCTAAGCCGTGACGTGGTCGCGCGCGCTGTCGCTTTGCCCAGCTTTACCGAGCCATGACGTCAACACGCCGAGCTCTCGCATAGCCGTGTCGCCACAGCTGTGGTAGGCAGAGCTAAGACAGCTTTGAGCACTTGCTTGTGAGCGTGATCATGACAGACCAATGCGATGATCCTCATAATAATAGCTCCGCGTAGCCGCTGCGGCGACAGAATGCCCCAGGTCTCAGCGCCGAGCCCACCGCTGTGAGAATGGGGCGACCGAAGAAGTGCGTTACTTCCGAAGAAAGGAAAGCGTGCCTCGAAAACCGTCCTGCCGCTACTCGAGAGCGGATGAGACGACTTCGGACCAATCCGGAGTATTGCGCCGGTGAAGTGGAGGCGAAACGTCGGCGATTTGCAGAAGATTCGGAGTTACGAGCTCGCGTTACCGAGCAAAAGCATGTGTGCAGCCAGAAGCGTCAACAAAATGATCCGGGCCTGCGACTTAGCTCATTCTAGATAAAGCTAGGTTGGATCGACAGCTTCGCTGTTTGCACAGTCTTCGCTCCACTAGTGTGAAGCTGCCCCCATTTTTTTTTATTTAGGTGGTGCGAGAGGTTCTGCACGTACGGCACAACCAGAGGACACTTAAGAGGCCGCCTTGTCGCGCCTTCCCCTCCTTTTTGCCATGCTAGGTGATTGGACTTGGTGATTGGTACCTTACAACTGATATCCCTCTAATGACGACGACAACGAAGTGAGGACGTTATGATCCTACGTTTGTCCTATTTTCGTCGCTGTGGTATTGTCCTCGTCGGCATGATACAATCAAGAAGTCGTTTCAATAAGAACTGTTTTTGACGTGTCATGGCGATCCCACACCCCTACAATTGTCTACCTAGTGATGCTGTGGCATCCGATTTCTTAATTGAATACCTGATGATACCTTTTGACCAAATATTTTGGTCATGGAAATAGGAGATTTTAGTATTAGAAGATGCTATATTCCTGGCTGGTGATGATGATGATATTCCACGCTGGGCGCTCTGTTTCTATTCGCTGAAGCTATTATCAGTATTACTCGCCGTGATGGCGTAGTGGCCTTGGCGTTAGGTTGCTAAGCCCGAGGGTGCGGGATCGAATCCCGGCCGCGGCGACCGCATTTCGACGGGAGAGAAATACAAAACGCCCGTGCACCGTTCATTGAGTGCACGTTACAGAACATCAGGGGGCCAAAATTAATCCGGAGTCCACCACTACGGTGTGCCTTGAAGTCATATTGTGGATTTGACACGTAAAACCGAAGAATTTTTGTTATTATAAATATTATCGCCATCGCTTGAATCACGGTGTCTATTGCCTTCGGATAAAGTTTGTCCAGTGGCACCAAATTTTAAGCCACTTTAACTACTGGCTTCATACTTTACTTACTGGTCCCCTGTTTCTCA
Source organism: Dermacentor silvarum (assembly GCF_013339745.2). NCBI lineage: Eukaryota > Metazoa > Arthropoda > Arachnida > Ixodida > Ixodidae > Dermacentor > Dermacentor silvarum. The sequence goes on from NC_051161.1 coordinate 150,431,666, forward strand.
AGGATTCGGAATTGCACAACACTCATAATCAGTCTTCTTCTGGGCCTCGTCACTCACCCTACAGTCTCACTAGTCCTAGGCTCAATACTAATTGGACTCACTGAGTAATGATTGGACTAGCTCGCTATTTCTTGCACATAAATGCCCGCAGCGTAATCCTTGACAGATTCTGGAACGCTAGTTATATGTACAGTTCTGGCTGCAGAACACTAGACTGCCGTCTCGCGAGTGTATTCGTTTCTGATAAGTGATGTTTCCCCATTTGAGCATGCAATAAAACCAGTAGACATCATGGCGACTGCAATCGTTCACTCATTCAGTAGGCGCCGCTATCTTGCTTGCTCCACCAATAAGGATACCTTGTACACAGAAACAACGTTCTTGCGATGCGCATAATGTCGTCTTCGACCGGTACACAGTTGCTTGCTATTCCATCTGATGCACATGCACAAACGCATCCATGTGCTTAGTGCACAATACCTCGATCATTCTAAGCGTATGTGGTGCGGAATACCTCAGTAACCAGTGCGTCCAGTCTCAACATGGCCAGTGCCGAGGGCAAATGATATAAATACACACTGATCATAACGTGCGAAGTTGGGAGGAAGCTTCAGCTACGGGCCAGCTACAATTGCCGTATTCAACTAAAGCAAGACGCTGAGCTGCTTTCATGATGCAACCACTGCACGGATTTCAATACAGTTGATTGCATTTGACAGAGAAAGGTAAATTCTAGTAAGTGTGGCAGAGGCCAAAGTTTGAAATATAGCCTGCAACTTTTTCAACGAAAATTGCCGAAATCAGTTAATTTCAAAGTTTACAAATTCATAACTCTTGTGGAGCGAAATAGGTATTGCAGTTCTGTAAACTCCATTCGGTCGAACACCTAAAGGGAACAAACTTATTTTATCAATTTTTAGCGTGCGTGGATATGTTACGATGTTTACGAGGCTTTGGCAAAAGTCTTCTCACAAGTTATTGGTATGCTTCAGAGGTGCGCATATAACATCAATTTTATCCGCTTTAGATATTTAGAATTCTAAACTTAACAGTTTTACGTTTTGGAATTTTGGAATTTCAGCCATTTATATAAAACAATCGAAGGCCTAAATGAATGTTTCTTTGTTACGGACACTTGGTTTTACTTATTCATTTACTGCAACAAACCTCATCAAAATTTGCGCAGTGACAGTCGAGAAAAATGATTTCTCTAGGGATGGGCGAATTTATTAAGACCCGAATACTAATCGAATATTGCACAGTAACCATTTGTATACGCACTCCAAATTGAACTATTCGGCATTTAGAAAAAAAAAAAACTTGAAAGTAGCCAAACATGTCACCACAACTAAATGTTTACATTACTCGGTCTGCTCAACAATAATCTCAAATTATTCGAAATGAAACAAGGACAAATGTTTTCGAAGCAATTCAGGAACGAAATGGGTAGGGCAAGCTTTGCTTTCGGCTTCACTGTAAAAGCCTACATGGCATCCCTGATATTCGCTTGTAGTCTGTTTAGGGCTTTGGTAAATCTAGTCATGTGGCACTTTCATCATTTTCGCGCCAACAAATTATCTTTTCTTTGCAACGAGCCCATTTACAGGTGTTTCCGGCACGCAAGTTCATCAGCAGCCTTTTTCTTTTTCAACAACTTCTTGACTTTCTTTTCGGCATGCATTTATTTACCGCATTTTGAACGCTAGACATACAGCAGTTTTCAGCAGCCTTTTTTTATTTTTCAACAACTTATCTTTTTTTTCGTCATCCATTTATTTACCGTATTTCGAACGCTAGACATGCATGCAGCAGTCTTAATTCTTTGAAAGCTTGTTTGCAATCAGGTCCCAAATACAGCGAGAGTCTCTTCATGCCTTTATGAATGACAATTAGTTATCTTGTGCATAAAACTGACCTTTCTTCTTAATAGTACGCTGCCTGTGTTGCACTATTCAGTACAGTCGCGGTACCTAATGAATATGAAAACAAGTGAAGAGAACGCATGCAGAAGAAACAAAGTACATGGGACGATGCTGGTTGATGGTACTTGACCCTGTACCAACTATCCCAGCATTTGGTATTTCGGTACTTAATTACAGCCAAATAGATATTTGTGCTGTAAATGTATTCGCCTGCGCTCGAATGTTGAATATTGTATTCTATATTCAATGCTTACAATTGGTATTCGTTTTGTATTCGAAAACGTTGAGATTCGGCTTCTTCTAGATTTCTACTTTGCCATATTTAGATAGGGAGCCCGAAATTTAGAGGATCCTGTGATGTTTTTCTTCGCAATACAATGAGTTTGCAGTTGAAAATCGAGAGATACCACGAGGATTGCGAAGGCGTAACTCAAAGGACGGAAGGACGGTCTGAATACAAGAAAACAAATTTATGAAAACGTACAAAATGTTATACCAGGTCGACATGCCTACGCTCAGCGCCTGTTCAAGTGTTATTCGCCCTGATTGGTACCTTTTGCTGCTTGTGTGGTTTGTAATAATACTGCAGATGTGTCTGAGCTGACTGACGAAAAAAGAATGAACGATTTGAATCGATAAAAATAAAATGTAAACAGAATTTCTAATGATTAAAGCACACATTTCGATATCGACAATGGACACCATATGAGACATACAAAAGCGCTATAGACGTTCTGGTCACTGCACACTGCTTAATAGAGCCAATTTCTTTTCGTTCTTGAATCAAACAGCGTGAAAAAAAGACTCATTACGCAGGCTAGGAAGACAAACACAGCGCGGTGTCCGTCTGAATTGCCTACGTAAGAAGTCTTTTCGCGGCGATCACCTCACGAATGGAATATCAACGCCACAGGCAACCATCTTCCTTAAGTCTTTTCGTGTCGTAACCATGTATTAACAGGCCTTGTAACCTGTCTCTTGCTTTGACTTACGTGTGTGACAATTTTAAACGCTCCTTCCCCGATATATCATCATCATCACCCTATATTTATGTCCACTGCAGCACGAACGCCTCTCCCTGCGATCTCGATCCATTTACCCTTGTCTTGCACTAGATGATTCCAACTTGCGCCTGCAAGTTTACTAACTTCATCATCCCATCTAGTTTTCTTCCATCCTAGACTGCACTTCCCTTCTCTTGGGATCCATTCTGTAACTCTAATTGTCCACCGGTTATCCATCGTGCGCATTACATGGCCTGCCCCGCTCAATTCTTTCTCTTAATGTCAACTAGAATATCGGCGATCCCCTTTTGCTCTCTGATCCACACTGCTCTCTTCCTGTCTCTTAACGTTAGGCCTAACATTTGTCGTTCTATAGCTCTTTGCGCGGTCTTTAACTCTTTCTGGAGCTTCTTTGTTACCCTCCAAGTTTTTGTTCTATATGTTAACACCGGTAGAATGCAATGATTGTACACTTTTCTTTTCAACGACAGCGGTAACCTCCTAGCCAGGATTTAGCAATGCCTGCAGTATGCACTCCAGCCCAATTTTATTCTTCTACAGGTTTCTTTCGCATGATCAGGGTCCCCTGTGAGTAATTGACCTAGATAAATGCAATCCTTTACAGACTCTAGATGCTGACTGGCGATCCTGTATTCTTGTTCCCTTGCCAGGCTATTGAACATTATCTTTGTCTTCTGCATATTAATCTTCAACCCCAATCTTACGCTTTCTCGGTTAAGGCCCTCAATCATTTGTTGTAATTCGTCCCCATTGTTGCTGAATAGGACAATGTCATCGGGAAACCAAAGGTTGCTGAGATATTCGCCGTTGACCCTCACTCCTAAGCCTTCCCAGTCTAAGAGCTTGAACACTTCTAAGCATGCGGTGAACAGCATTGGAGAGCTTGCGTCTGCTTGCCTGACGCTTTCTTGATGGGTATTCTTTTACTTTTCTTGTGGAGAACCAAGGTATCTCGGGAATCTTTGTAGATACTTGCCAAGATATTGACGTATGCCTCGTGTACTGTTTGTTTCCGCAAGCCTCTATGACTGCTGGTATCTCTACTGAGTCAAATGCCGTTTCATAATCCATAAAAGCCATATAGCGAGGTTTATTGTACTCCGCAGATTTCTTGATTGCCTGATTGATGACATGGGTATGATCCATCGTGAAATATCCCTTCCTGAAGCCAGCCTGTTCTCTTGGTTGATTGAAGTCAAGTGTTGCCCTGATTCTATTGGAAATTAGTCTGGTGAATATTTCATACAATACTGAAAGCAAGCTAATGGGTCTATATTTCTTCAATTCTTTAACGTCTCTCTTCTTATGGATGAATATAATGTTGGCGTTCTCCCTGCTTCCTGGTACGCTTGAAGTCGTGAGGTATTGCGTATAAAGGGCCCCAAGCTTTTCAAATATAATATATTCTCCATCTTTGATTAAATCGACTGTTATTTTATCATCTCCAGCTGCTTTTTCCCTTTGTGAAGTGGTGGTGGCGTGGAGCATAGGTAGAACACATTGCTTCTAATCCCGATATATGGAGAGCTCCAATGCTTCAATAGAATTTGTCATCTGTAAATATTATTGCTGTGTATTCGTGCTTGACGCCGTTATTTGTAATTGTTTAGGTATTCGTGCAGCGCTGATTTGTAGTAAGAATTTTTTTCAAATACTGACATTTTTCGGCACCGAAATAGTAATAAGACTTAATTTTGCCACTCACTCGATTAGTTTATCTATCAACAGAGCATTAAAGAGCACATAATATCCCCGCACAGCAGTGGCGTAGCCAGAAATTTTGTTCGGGGGGGGGGGGGGGGGGGGGCGGGGGTGGGGTCTCAGGTTGCAGCGCGGCCGCCTCCTTATAGAATTTGTCGAGGGATCAAATACATGAATACTAACTGCATTTGCCATTGCCAATGCCATTGCATATTAGATGCTGCAAACGAGTTATTGAACGTACGCACTGTGAATACAAGTAAAGTATGTATTTCGTTTCATAAAAAGTATAATTGTGTGTCCCCAAAGTTGTGGCAGAAATAACTCATATCAATGCTTCCATGTTTTTTTCTTGTCTATTTAATAAGTACAGAAAATATCACGCGAACTTTAGAACTATATCAGCTCAAAACCAGCAACGCAGTGCATGCAGGTAATATGAAAAACGTAAAGGCCATGAAATTAACATGTTGAGGACAAATATTTTGAGGAATCTATGTCATTCAAGAACCTTGTTTACCTTTTTGTTCATATGCAACGGCCAGGGAAAAACCTCAATGACGCTGTTCTCGTTGCAATGGATTGCGCAGGAGCAGCTGTTACCGGTCGTGTATTGTAATTGCACCGAAATTATAGTCGCAACTATGAGTACATATAAAAAAGCAGGAGTTCTGCGAAATACACATTAGAAATGCGAAGATAGAATGGAATATACAAATGCGAAGATACAACTTCATAAAGGGCAAAAAAAAGTGTCGCTGGAAACAAAGTTCGGTGCTTGTATACACAAAACCTCGCAACAAGATAATTAAATGTACGTATAAGTCTCCAATAAATCTACGTATCTAAGCAAACGTCACTGTATATAATGCGTCAAACAAGACAAATAAACATGTTGCTCAGCCACAGATAGTGAACTATACGCATAGAAAAACAGACGATCCAGGCAAGAACAATACTATGATCGCAGAAATCGTGATATGTACTTGGGCCATGCTGTGGTGGCGACAGCATCATATGGGTAGAATATTCGACGAAGGTGCAGAAATCAGTACGAAAATGTGTATTTTAGCTGCCTGCACAGCGGCAACAATTATTCTGCACCCAGAATCAAAGAAGGATATTGCTTTGTTTCAAAAAAGAAGTAAAAGCAGGTAGCCAAAAAGGAAAGAAAGGGTCAAATGAAAGCCGCAGATGATGCGGCAAGTTTAACTACCCAATATCCGAGTGTGTTTGTTGGGAAACGCTGTGTGGGCCGGGCTTTCAATGAGCAAGGTCGGTCAAAATTGGTTATTGATGTCCTCGTAATTTTCGTATTCGCATAATTTTGATCATGATGCTGTTACAATAAATGGTGAAATTTTCCGCGGTTTTAAAAGCTAATGAACAGTCATACGTTTTCATAATTACTAGTTTATGGACCTGAAGGCACGGAGCTTTTTACTTGAATTGATTTTTGCTGCTTCGCTGGCTAAAGGACAAACTTCACTTGGCTGGGAAGTTTAGCGAAGCGGTCAATGATTTCGGACACGTTGATGCCGAAGTTTCTGTGGGCGTATAAAAATACAGCCTAATCATGCGTTTCTCAGACATTGCAGTGCGCAAGTAGTTTTTTAGTAATCTCACGTTTGAAAATATTTGCTCTGCGCTGGCAGTGCATGGTCACGAGAAGGGTGACTAGAATCTTCATCAGTTTCTACACATTTACATAGAACCTGCAGTCGCAATGAGAGAGGGCATCTATTCCGGTGCTAAAACCTAAATACACTCTTCGATGTCGTTGGCATCCTTGTTTAGGTACCTTGCACAAACAGTAAGCTGTTCGATTCCAGCAATATACTATCGTTTCGTCAGCAAGTACGGAGAAGTAGCTGCAGCGTTTACTTTTGCATCTGGGCTTTCTTTGATAATTTCACCACAAATTTAGATTATTTGATTTTGTAGATCTGGCCTTAAATACGAGGCATTACTCGGGCAACCTTCCAAATGGTTCTTGAGATAAGTATCTCCACAATCAGCTCGCATGGGAAGAAGCGCTTTGAAAATACCACTACTTACAGCCGGGGCTTTGCTTTAATCCATAGGACCTTTGTCCCTATGGCCACAGAGAGCCAGACTTTGTCGGCTGCATAAAAGAACTGTCTCAATAATAGGCCGCTATAACTTTCTTCTGTCTTCTCTTATTTTACTTTGTCTGCCCTGGTCCAGCCGATCAATCACATTGGGCGCGCTTCCTGAAAATGTTTGGAAAAATTTATCAGCTGCCAGCTGACAGTCATGGTGATATTTAGTATTTTCGTGTTTGGAAGATAGCGAGCGCGTGCTTCCATCTATGGAACGGTGTGAATACGAGGGCTCCAGTGCGCGCTTGTTGGCCCAAGTTTATAAGAACATTAAGCCCGTAAATTTCCAGAATTGAAAATCTAAAGCACGCCTTTGGAAATGTCAGTGCACCTTTCGCGTCAAAAGTTTATGAGAATTTTATGCCCACAGAGTTCGGAATTGGAATCTATGCTCTCCGCAGATGCCACGGCCACTGCGAGATGCCGCGACGCGCCCGCTCGCTATCGAAAAACCTTTTAAAGTTTCTACTCAGATGGGGCTCTTTGAGTCTGGTGACTCCAAGCGCAGAAGCGCTGCCACGAAATCCAGCCCCCGATTTCGCAATGTTCGTGCCGAAATGTCTTTTCGATCGTGAAGAATACATTGTAGAAAAAATCCCGAATGATTCGAGGCACCGGTGGTTGTTTTGGTGGGCGCCGGGAAAAAATTTCGGGGAGGGGCTGAAGCCCCATCATCAGCCCCCCCCCCCCCCCCCTGGCTACGCCCCTGCCGCACAGTGGGGCCAAATAGCGCGAAAAGAAATGGTTACTCTTTTTCCCGCATTGCTGAAATCAAATGGTAGGGCCACGCAAGGCCCCACATAAGTAACACGTGTATCACTCAAGAAAAGGACGACACAAAAAGCGTCAGAGACGCTGCAGAAATCAATGAAATGCGGCAATAAATGTTTGTAAATGACTGAAAACAACTCCATGGACCACCTAAAAATTCTGGTTTTAGAAGAGAGGCGGAAATTAGACACCTTTAGTTGGGCGTACGTAACGAGCCTACGTACGCAGCGCGGCTGCGGGAGAGAAGTGCGCATGCGCAGTACGTAACGTATCTCTTCCAGGTATGCGCGCGTACGCCCGCAAAAAAACGCGGCGCACGTAAACGTAACCAGACGTAGCGGACGTAGCGCTTGAAAGATGGCTGCCATGGCGAACGGACAGAGCAACAACAAAGCCGGCGCGAATCGAGTTTATTTTGTGTTGAAGGACGATGTCGCGCTGCTAACGGAGGTGCAGACGAGCGATCCGTTCAGGCATTCCGAACAATGGGAGGAGATCGCTTGGCGCCTCAGAGATGTCCTCAAGAAGCCTTTTACGGCGCGCTGTGTGCGCGAGCGCCTAAATCTGCTGCTGTCGCGCTACTCGGCGAACGATCGCCGAAATAAAAAAAAGTAAGTCTGCAGTTGTTTTACAGTTGTTACAGTTTTCTGCAGTTGTGATCTCTTGCGGCAATAGCAGGGCACTACAGAGATCGTCAAAGTCATTTTTGTGGAACCGGAACATGAGTTTGAACGTCGAAGAGTCCATGCCGTCGATGTCAAGAAGTCCATGTTGAGAACGGTACCTCACCAATTCGGCCTCCCTGCTTCGCCTCGTTTCGTCTTCAAGCTCATCCAAGGTATACTCATGTCTTAGCAGCCGCCGCTCTTTATGGGACAACAGGAGGTCATCAATTTCGGCCCAAGTCAGGACCGACAACAAGCGCGCATTTGATAAAACGCCTGAGGGTGGCATCCTTAAGCTGCGCACGCCGAGCTGAACAAAGGCGGTACACTCACGGCAAGTACGAAGAAAACCACACCACACACTAAGCGCGCACACACACCGCAGGGCTCAGCACGGCAAGGCTACAGTGAAGGGTTCAACACAGTCAGTCTAAAAGAACACAGCGCGACCAAACACACGGTAAAAGCGTACGCGCACGCAAAAGGCGACTTCGCGAAACCACGCAGAACGACGCAAACACCGCAAAAACGTTGATCCAACGATTCGGCTTGACTTGGATGCTAGTGGCCGTTATCGCGGCCGCCACCGCACGATGGCGCTAAGAAGCACTCAAAAGCTGTTTCATTTCACGTATGATACGTCTAGTTGAACGAAACGCATCCCGACATGGTCGATACGGTAAACTAAAAGTGTTGTTGCGCGCTTCGCTTGCACCGTACGCAACGTATCGTCCTGCGTACGTAGGCTCGTTACGTACGCCCAACTAAAAGTGTCTATTAACACAAAGACATAAAGGAAAGACAAGACGAATGACTACAAAAAGCCAAATTTTATTAAACTTGCCGGCAAGGTACAACATGCAAAAATTAGGAGTCTTGTTTCTTGTTCTTTTTAGCAAAAAGTAACATATGGTGTGCGGGCACTTACTCCTTTCTTCCTTTGCCCAATATATATTTGACAAATGTCATGCTTGTCATGATACCTCATTACGTGCACTTCAAACGTTGACAAACAGACAAACTTTTCCGTATCTTCTTTGTTTGTGAAGGTTCAGTGGAATCACTTTCTATGAATTCTTCACCCCCAGAAAAGCGGCATGAGCTTAGGAGCCTGACCCCTATAGCCTGCACGAGCCTGCCTCATATACAGAGGGACATGCTGCTGGTGCGATATGATAATAATCTGTGATAAACCTACAAACGCCCAAAGTATATGATGCGTTTATGTAGTGCAAACCTGCCTTGACATCTTCAAATACGAGGTTACTGACGCAATAGAGAGTGCATTTATTTATTTATTTATTTATTTATTTATTTATTTATTTATTTATTTATTTATTTACACAATACTGCAGGCAGCACTGCTGCCCATGCAGGAGAGGGTTTACAGAAGATGCTTGTTCAACAGTTTTTCAAATTAACCATAAGATGTGCCCTCAAAAACACATTCCGGTAAATGATTCCATTCTTCGCTCGTAAGTGGAAAAAATATTTCTGAAAGATTTTAGTTCGGGCAAAGCATGACTGGCCTATTTTAGAATGAAAAATACGCGATGGTAATATAAGTGGCATTTGCTAAGCCTGTTTGGTTATGAAACAAGGAGTAAAAAAAATTCAGCCTGGCGATTTTACGGCGCACCTGCAGCGTCTTTGACCTCACCACAACAAATAAAATTCTGGTGGAAGGTACGTTAATGTTTTCAGATTTGTTACTTGTTTATCGAAATGCACTGAATGCTAGAAGTACGTCCCACAGTGACAAAGTCCTCGTTCCTTATTTGTCGGGTGCTGTATTTAACCTAGTAAAACCAGAAATTTCCAGTGCTGCTTTAAAATGTGACCTTTTCCTAGTATTCCCAGATAACGTGAGCATCAGCTTCGTTAATGAAGTGATACACCTTATGTCGACAAGTAATAACTCGTGAACAGCTAGACAGAAGGGCTCCTTTCGAGTACCGCGTGGCCGCAGTAAAGAACTGAAGGAGGAATATCGCTCATGCACAGCTATCATTTCATTTATCCATGGTCTGTCATATGTGACCAAATTAACTGCCGCCAGTGCAGGCGTAGGAGTTCTGCTTTCTGAAGTCCCTCTGAAAATTTTAAATGGCTCAGGAGATTACTTCTAAAAAGGGTCGGGAATCCAGTCATAAGATTATGGGGCCCGACACCGAGCGGAGCATGGGCTTACGACTGTTTGGAATCCAGGTGCTCCTTGCTTTCTTGGATTTCCTGGCCAGCAACCGTCGTCACGGAATTCATTCAAAGTGCCACTCCTGCAGGCCACCTGTGGTGCTATGAGGGTGATGGCGACGGTGTTAACATAGCCAGGCAAGATTTCCCGCTCAGCTTGGACCAGACTGATTCATCCATCTGGCAACCCGGTACATCGAAAACGAGTGTATTTAAACGTCCACCGCTTTGCAGTTGCATTGGGGGCTGACACCGAGCGGAGCATGGGCTTACGACTGTTTGGAACCCAGGTGCTGCTTGCTTCCTTGAATTTCCTGGCCAGCAACCTTCGTTGCGGAATTATTTCAATGTGCCACTTCTGCAGGCCACCTGTGGTGCTATGACGGGGATGGCGACGGTGTTAACATAGCCAGGCCAGATTTTCCGCTCAGCTTAGACCAGACTGCTTCATCCATCTGGCAACCCGGTACATCGAAAACGAGTGTATTTACACGTCCACCGCTTCGCAGTTGCATTGGAGGCTGACACCGAACGGAGCATGGGCTTACGACTGTTTGGAACACAGGTGCTGCTTGCTTCCTTGCTTACTTAAAGCACAACGACTTGGAAGATGAACCAAAGCTCCACCTCAACCCAAGCTCAACAGGCGACAGGCGAGGGAATGGCGCCGAATACAGAAAAACACCTACCCACACTTACATAGACTCTACAAAATGTTTCCCGACAAACGCTGCGACAGATGTCTATAGTGCGACTTCACCCCAACACTAGAACACATCACTTACCAATGAACGCAGCGTCCGGCAGACGCCGTCTCGCCGCTACTTAACAACACACTTAGCAATTGGTGGTGAGAAGCACGACTCTCCGGACTGGACTTGGGTAGCCAATTGGCGACCCTCGACCAGGCCCGGCGCGCCGCAATAGCCAATGGCGCCCTCGAAGAGGGACTCCGCCCACAGTAACCAAGCGCAATCTTTATTTAAATAAATTGTTTCTCTCTCTCTCTTCCTTGGATTTCCTGGCCAAACAACCGTCGTCGAGGAATTAATTCAATGTGCCACTCCTGCAGGCCACCTGTGGTGCTATGACGATGATGGCGACGGTGTTAACATAGCCCGGCAAGATTTTCCGCTCCGCTTAGACCAGACTGCTTCATCCATCTGGCAGCCCGGTACATCGAACACGAGCGTATTTAAACCCCTACCGTCTTGCAGTTTCATTTGGGGCCGACACCGAGTGGAGCATGGGCTTACCACTGTCTGTAACCCAGGTTAGTTCCTTGGACAATTCCTGGTGCTATGGGTGTTCTGATCGTTTTCTGTTTATGGTTACGTGCCCCATTGACACTGACAGTGGGTAACTTTCGCGCAATGTGCTCACTGGCTGTTTATATTTGATATGTCTGTAGGAAGAACGTGACGGCGGCGAACGAGCCGTGCCGTCGTTCCTACTAAGAAGTCGGCCAGCAGAGCGGAGGCCGCCACGACCAGCGTCTCAAGCTCCTGGAACAACACTGCGCGTGCCGAGCTTGCGCTTCGAGCACGCGCTGCATTTCGTTTTATTGTTTACTTCCTTGACAGTCGGCGTGAAGGCACCTGTTGGGAGCGCTGACCAAAGCGCCCCGCGTTGCAGTGTCGGTGGGCGCTACAGGGCTCCCCGCCCAGACGGAACGTCGATGAAGGAAGTGAGAGAAGCTAAGTCGGATCTTTGTACTCCAGCCTGCATTTTAGGTGCACCTGTGGCTGGCGCACGCACAGACGTCCTTGAGGCAAGCGGCTCCGGCAGTGTGGCATTCGCTGTTGGCCTTGCAGGGCTGTCCAATGCGTTTCCGGCGGTGGTCTGTAGCTTGTCGCAGGTCTTGCCGTCCAGCGAGCGGACAAACTCGAGAGCACAGTCGCCGGTCAGATGGTCCGTGCAGACGCCGTTCAGCTGGGCGAAGACGCACTGCTCGGAGTAGTCGCAGGGCTAGCCGAGGCCGGTGGCGGTGCGGCAGGTCAGGTGCTTGGACTTAGGCTCACGGGCTCGGATAGCTTGTAGGGGTAGCGGCCCTCCCTGCACGAGGCCCCTCGAGGCTCACGCTGGGCGTTGCTCGTGCAGGTGTCCTCGAAGATGGAACCAAGTGCGATGGTTGCCGTGGTGACCTGCGCGTCGATAGGGCGGTGCATTGAAAGACGAACTTGCCATTGTCGGAGGGAAGCCTCTCCAGCTGGTTGATGGCGATCTTGGAGACCTTAACGGGGACGTCGTTCTTCACGGTGCTTAGGGTAGGGTGGTTGATGAAGTTCTCCAGGAGACGGTCGTGTACGGTCCAGGGGATTGTGGCGTAGTACTTGTACAGGCGCGAGAGCTGTGGGCCCCTGGAAGGAGGTTACCAGTGTGCGGGATTGTGCGCGCAGTGGGCTGCGCATCGATGCATCACTCGAGGTTGAGCCGCGCAGGCCGGGTTGTAACCATCTTTGCAGGCTGCAGGGTTGTTCGAAACTAATCCCCCGAGGGGGACGGCGGGGTTAGCGGAGCTTCTCCCAAGCGAGCACCCCTGAAGAAAGCCGGGCGTCTGGCCGGGGGTCGCTTGTGCTCGATTTGTATTCCGGTGGGTAACCGGTGGCCGCCTGGATTCGAACCCGCAAACTACCGCAGCCGAGGCAGGCACTCAACGACGAGCTGCGGTGACTTACGGCGCTGCAGCTTGCCAATATGGAACACGGTGCCGGATCGTTGGTAGGACAAGTGAGGCTTAGCTGCTGCACGGGCGCCCGGTGGAACGCTCCCTCGAGCAGAGTCCGCTGACGATCCGCATCGTAAGGGGCCGCGGGCCGTAGGCTGCCGGCGTCCCTGAGCCGAAACTGGTCCTCGTAAAAGTCGCGTGAACCATCAGGGCCAGGGTCAGGCCAGTCAGCGCTCGGCGCAGGGCCATGATCCGAGGAGTGAGAGTAGCTGACGTGTCACCGCTCCGCGTGGCCGGCGTGTTCGTACCGTGACCGCGCGCTCGCACCGTGGCCGGCGTGCTCGCACCGTGGCTGGCGTGCTCGTACCATGGCTGGCGTGCTCGTACCGTGGCCGGCGTGCTCGTACCGTGGCCTGGTTAGCGCCGTGGCCGGTGAGCGCCGTTGCCGGTGAGCGCCGTGGCTTGGTGAGCGCCGTGGCCGGTGCGCGTCGTGGCCGATCACGTCCGGGTCACCATTGTAGGAAGAACGTGACGGCGGCGAACGAGCCGTGCCGTCGTTCCTACTAAGAAGTCGGCCAGCCGAGCGGAGGCCGCCACGACCAGCGTCTCAAGCTCCTGGAACAACACTGCGCGTGCCGAGCTTGCGCTTCGAGCACGCGCTGCATTTCTTTTTATTGTTTACTTCCTTGACAGTTGGCGTGAAGGCACCGGTTGGGAGCGCTGACCAAAGCGCCCCGCGTTGCAGTGTCGGTGGGCGCTACATGTCGTATTTTTGTTACTGACCAAAAATACCAGCCCCGGCAAAATCTGGATCGTCAACAAACATCTACGCAACCTACCGCAACAGGCCACTGTGGCTTCCCTCTGCTACTGCAACGAGTGCAGGGAGAAAGGACAACTGCCAGTGGGATGGGAGCACTCGGAGATCACCATGACCCCAGGCCCAACAAACCTCTCGGCATGGGGAACCTACGTCCGATCTCCCTTACCTCACCCTTGTTCCTTCACCTCATGCGTGGAAAAGCTATTAGAGCACATGGTACACGACCGCCTAACCCAGTACCTCGAAGATAACGAGCACCTATCGGAAACAATGTTCTGCTTCAGGCAGCACCTCTCTATGCAGGGCGTAGTCTTACTGCTCAAAGACCTCCTCGATCACTTGAACAATCGAAGCAAGTATGCCATAATGGTAGTCGACGTCGGAGGCCTTCGATAACTTTAGCTACGCCGCGTTCCTCTACAATCTCAAAGGCACCGACTGCGGCATTAGGGCCTACGCGAACGACAGAAACTTCCTGACGGACAGCATGACAACTGTCGGGATCTGAAACATCAGCTATAAAAGCTTCCAACATCCCAACAGAGGCACCCCGCAAGGGCCGGTCATCTCACCACTACTCTTCAACTATGATCAAGCTACCCAAACTCCTCGAGACCATACCATATATGCGGCACGCGATGAACGCTTATGGAATCACGCTCTGAACCAGAGCGTCAAACACTGGAAGACAAGAATGCAGCCTACAAGAAGCCGTAGACACCATCGAAAGCTATTTCCGAAACTGCAGCCTCCGCTGTGCCCCCGAGAAGTACGAGCACCTCGTCCTGAACGCAAGAACGAGAGTTCGGCCGCTAAGCTACGAAGAGCCCGACCCCAGCGTCACCCTCAACGGGACAACAATCCCGAAAGTCGAGACTCTAAAACTACTTAGATTCCACATCCATAACGATGGATCGGGAATGGTCACCTTACCGAGGCTACAACGTACCCTTTCGCCACTCATGCCCATCGTCGAGAAAATCTCAAGCCAAAGAAGCGGGCTCAAGGATCAAAATACGCTAAAAGTAACACAAGCACTGCTCACCAGCCGCGTATCTTCCGGAACGCCGCACCTGGCTTTAAAGAAAGCAGAAATTAAAAAAAAGCTAACATCATGATAAGGAAGACAATCAAAGTTACCCTAGGAGTTCCCCTCATGGCCTCCAGTACACGTCTCTGTAGGATGGGTGTCCACAACACGTGGCAAGAGCTTGCCGAAGCGCGCAATAACAGCCAACTGGAACGACTCAAGCTCACGCCCACCGGAAGGTCGGTAATCCGAGACCTGAACTACAGCCAGACGTTCGTTGCCGACACTGACCGGAAACAGCGAATGTCGCCAGACGTTTTAGACTCCCTTTGTATTGCACCGTCCCTCGCAACATGCAGTTCACATAACACAAGAGTAGAAGACATGCTAGAGACAACGCCATTAGTGGAAAGTTCAAGCAAGACCTGGACGCACGCTGTCCATCTCGCGGCAGAAGAGGTGGAGGCCGTACCCACCAGTTATTCGGCGATACTACTACACTGCAGACTCGAGCGCCGGGTGTACCCTCCACCGCACCCAAAACTCGGCATTGAAGTTAGCATGATCTTCAGATGCTTACAGAACGGGTGCGACTATTTTCACAACAAACCGTGCAGGGGCGGGGCCTCGCCTCGATGACGTGGCCAAAACAAACGGCCAAGCGCAGCTCTGAAGCATTTATGTAAAGAGCAGAGGGGCAGACTTTCTCATTTTTTAAACTCACAATTAGCTTCCAGGCGCGGTTCTAATCGTGACTGAAACCGAAAAATAACAGTTCAGTTGTTTTTACGTTTATCAACATTTCTGAGGATAGGGTCATGTGGCGGTAACCAGAACAATGCTCCACTCTAACCGAAATAAATCAGTGCCAGGGAAACTCTGAACCGGTAATCAGAACAATGATAACCCGATCTTCAAAAAGGCGAATCAAGTTAAATCAATTGTCTAGTGTTGCGCACTAACCGCAACTGAAAACAAGTCATTCCAAAGGGTTCAGTCCCTGGTTAAAATTACTACTGCGTTTTTCAATGATAAATCTACGCGCAGAGTGAAACATTAAGAAGCAGTCGGTACATCCTTACATTTAGACGTCTTGTTCAGGTCTCTTAATGTCCGCACAGCATGCCTCGCGTTGACGGCAGCCAAGGACCTCTCAAAAAGCTTAAGCTCATCGTCTGACTTCAGGTAGCCATGGGAGTAGCCGTCTTCATGATGATGTAACCCTTGGAGGTACTTTTCGATCACCTTCTGTCGGTCAGGAGGTTCGCTCATCGTTCCATTCCGCGCTTTCACAAGCGAAGCAAAACAACGCAGGCCTCCAATATAATACGCGCGCCAAGTTCTCGCTGACGTAGAAGGAGCTGATCCGAACTGAGGGGCCCCACACTGACCGCGCCACCAAACAGAGAGAGAAAAAAAGAAAATGGCGATACGTCATCGAGGCGAGGCCCCGCCCCTGCATGGATTTGTTGTGAAAACAGTCGCACCCGGCTCACCCTTACAGAACAACACCTACACTCATGGGACGATAATGTACCGCCTCAACCCGACACTTCACGGCCCACTCTGCTACGTAGCAGACACCCTGGCACACTTGCTCCTGGAATGCCCGTGGCATGAAGACAGCTAAATGCAGCCGGAAACGGACGCGAACCGAGCACCACAAGGAAACGAAGACCACGTAGTCGAAACCTGGGAGCTCGCCCTCGGGGACCTAGGAAACCAACGACAAGTTGTCACCAGGGCCAAGAGGGTAGTCGAAGCTAGATAGTTCCTGGACTGAAGAGCCCTCCCACCTCGGGGTAATACGGGGCCTCGCTCGGGACACTGTTTCGATCAATAAACGTTTCTCTCTTTCTCCCTTGTTAAAACTCCATTTGAAATTCCTCGTGGCAACTTCGATGCATTGGCTATCTATAAAGCGGCTGTGCTCGACGGAAAGGTGTCTGCTGTGGATTGAACTTTATTGAGAGAAATGTGGAGAGGTCTGCCTGAATAATATGACTCCAGCTTACTGCTCCAGGCTGGGAAAGGGGCTTTAGTAAACGGTAAGGACAAGGTAGGAAGATCAAGGCGGTATTGCGAAGGTGACGATGACGATAGCTTCTGCGCGGTCCGCTGTTACTGTGCAACCCGCTCGTTTATACATAACGACATATCCATCTTGGCGGAGATCGGCCCAGAGTATACTGGAGAATAGCCAGATAGTAACATGGTCTGTTACCAGGCCTTGCTTAGAACATCCACCCAAAAATTATGTCCCTATCTATTGCGTTGCTGATTTGATTACCAAGAGCGACGCTTTTCGGCACTGGGTCTCCCGACTCGGTCGTTGGTGCTTCGGGTGAGCCGCATTTCGATGGAGGCCAAATGCAAAAGAACCCGTGTGCTTGCGTTGTAGTGCTCGTTAAAGAACCCCATGGGGTCCAAATTATTTCGGGGCCCTCCACCATGGCGTGCCTCATAATCAGAAGTGGTTTTGGCACGTAAAACCCGCTAAAGCACGTAAAACAGAAAGAAGAAGGATGTCCTTTGCAGATAGTGCATTATTGCAGAGCGAGGTAGAAAAGGACCTACCTATAGCACGTGATCGTGAGGCCGAAGCCAATGCCCAGTAAACGTAATATTTTCGACAACTTGAAGTAGGTCGCATCTAGCTGTAACGCACTGCTGGACTTCTCAACTCCTAACAGGTTGGCGAAACACCGTGCATAGATTTGCGCTGAGAGCAAAGAAGATTTTAAGCTGAGGCATGAATGTCCTTTCAATAAATGCTTCAGTGGTGTTTATTCCTCGACCATGAGGCGTGGAAAGGTTTACATAGGCTCCACGAAATCTGAGTTTGATGCCGAAAATCACCAACTCAAACATCCCTACCAAAAAGATTTCTTGCCGGGAGACTACTCGTGTTATTCTACCCTAAGCCACAGGAGAACAAATGGTTGCGCTTGTGAAGTGGACTTCACAAAGCACCTTATCAACAAAAATATGCGTAGCATTATGATGTGCTGTGATCTTCTATGACTGAAATAACGAAACAAGATATTCACCATAGTCCAATAACGGTAACTCAACTTCGTGGCAGCGGTTGCGTCACGCAATGTGCACGCGAACATTGTGGCTTTAATGTAAATTTGTTTTTAATGGTAAAAGTGAGGCAAGCGCTAAGAACAGGCTTACGAAAATACCTGCGTTATAGAAACGACGAAGCACAGCGATTCAGATTATCCGAGATGCCATTTTTGCCGGACTGCAAAATTTTGTACACCTTTCTGCACTTTCGTGATAATAGGTATAGGCGCAAGTGGTGTGATTCTTCTCAACCATCGGGCATACTCTAGAACGCGGAAGCGTCGGAGCGTCTCCAGAAATCGTGATATTGAGTCCTATGTTTGGTGCGAACAATTTGCGCTGTGGCAGAATCACAGAACAATGCCTTCTGTTCGGCGTTTCGACACCCGACAGACGGGGGCAATGAACAACGACATTTATTTTCCTGTTTCCTCGCCCGGCAAATGTGAACGTGCCTCTGATAGTTTTTTATATATTTCTGACATTTATGAACCACCATGTGCAAAATTTTAAGTCATGAACCTTTACCTTCCTAGGAATAATTTCAAAGGGCGATCGCCTCGGCAGCTGGAAGAAAGACCACGGAGCATTGTGAGAAGCCGCGAACGTATCTTCATTTACTAAAGAAAACAACCTCATTAGGTGCTACCATTTTGATGCTGCATCTGCAGACAAAACGCTCCAGATGTACAGAAGCAAAAATCATTCATTTAACCTTTGAGCGGAAAATTAGCGAAAGGCTCACTTCAGTTCCTGTGTTCTACGGTTCTTTTTAGGAAATAAATTCTGGTTTAAAAAGTGGGAATGGTTCAGCGGTTACTTTGCCATAAAAGGTCAACTGTAACAAAGTTTTGCTCAGGATAAATACGGTAAAAATGAGTTGTATGTGCCCTGAATCATTCTTTAAAAACTGCATTGCTGGTAATTTCATAATTGTCTTGTTCACAGGTGTTTATATAGTACGTAAAACATGAAGCCACGTGCATTTGGTTGTTAGTGGATATGACGCAATGTTCGACTATATGACCCACGGTATTTTCCGTGTGCCGCTGGCACCGCCAGATCTCCAAAGTAAAGCCAATAAGCCACGGTGGTTCTCATCGCTCTGAGTTCTGCGTGATTTCTAACGAGCGGTAAACGGGGCGCTTCTTTAGTTCCATGTTCAAACACACATATTTTGAGAACTTTTTTGTGACGCATTCACTGACATTTATTCGAAGCATTATTATGACCTATCCCCAGGTTTTCTTGCACGTCCGGCCAGGTAGCATCAATCAGCCTCATTAATATTAACTAGGGGTGTGCCAATTTCGGAAACTTCGGGTACGAGTGAAATAGTAATTGCTGTTCGATTGGTAATCGGTTCGAGAGTGCACTATTCGTAGTTGACAAACATTGATTTCGTTCGAATGCTATAAGTAGGAACATTTTTTGCACTCCATGGGATAAATACTGACGAAAATGGAAACTTTTTTGAACGGTTCAACTGCAAGACAACCGTGTGTGCTGCGCAGGTGAACCGCTTACTGAACAAATAATTGGAGGAGGCCTAAGCCAGTCTACGAATTCGCTGCCTTGATTCAGCAAAAGGAAATTGATTATTTGGCCAATCTCACAACGTTTGGATTGGTTTCAAACCGTGTCTGGTGCTGTAGTTTTGTCCTTACTTCTTTAATCCAGCACTCCACACTACTGTACATGCCTCTGGGGACGTGCTGCTCCTATTAATGCGATTAGTATACTTTTCCTACTTCTGGCATAGAATCTATCTATCTATCTATCTATCTATCTATCTATCTATCTATCTATCATCTATCTATCTATCTATCTATCTATCGATCTATCTATCTATCTATCTATCTATCCTCTTGCGCCTACACAGTGCCCAAGTTGCATACCAGCGTGCGCCATACGGTGGTGCTCCTGGGCGTGACGCCGTCGTTGCCTTGCTATGGTCGTCATTCCAGCTTCGTGTTCTGACTCGCTAAGTGCCGCGTCGTCCCGGCATTCATCGTCGTACAGACTACGCGACAGTTTTCGTCATGCATTGTCGTCATTCATCGTCATCTCATAGTTACTTATGCCGTTGTTACGCCGTCGTTTTTGTTGGGTAATCATGTTGTATTCCGTCGTCATCACGCCATCAGTGTGCACAGGAGCGTGTCGTCATAATATGCCCTCGTGCTGTTCGTCGTCATACGCCTTCGTCGTTTCATCAACACTGATTCTCTTCATAATTATATAGTAATAAACGTTTCTTCATCCGATTTTGATTATGTCGTAGTCGTCATTGCGTCGTCGTCAAACAGTCACCGCTTTCATTCATTTTCTGACTAGTAGTCATACCGTCGTTTGTCGGTCGC